>NC_042999.1:22691901-22714401 GCF_006345805.1 Octopus sinensis
GTTAAGTACCAGTTATGCACTGGGGTCGATTTAATCGACTTAATCCGTTTATCTGTCCTTGTTTGTCCCCTCTGTGTTTAGCCCCTTGTGGGTAGTAAAGAAATAGGTATTCTGTTCACATTCTGCTGAGGTCGACTTTGCGTTTCATATTTACGAGGTCGATAAATTAAGCACCAGTTAGGTACCAGAGTCGATGTAATCAACTATCCCCCGTCTATTATTATTATTATTATTACCATTGACTGAGAGAGCAGTGCATGCCATCAAAATGACACTGGGGTAAAATATACGAGGCCCAGTATACCCACATCTGATAAAGTAGGCACATGCATCACAATCATATGTGCCTGACATGGTGATCTCATATCACGATAACAATGCATGACTTTGCTGATGGGAGCCCAGTTAGCATTTTCTTCAGGTCGAGTAGCTCATCCCGCTCAAAAGGCTCCTGAATAAGGGTTGTTTAAGGATGTTGAACGAAACACCCATGTTTCCAGTGGTGAATTATCCAAACCCCAAAGAATCCCTCTCAACACATGGCAATGATGCTCCCCCACTACATCTGCTCGTGATCAGAGATGCACATATCGTCAGCCACTAAGGGACATGTTCAACATGTTATGGTCAAACAACTGACAAGCAAATCTGTGGTATTGAGCAGAATATTTGCTGTAACCCATCTTTCATACCAAGACAAAACAATGTTTATTATTATTATTATTATTATTATTATTATTATTATTATTATTATTATTATTATTATTATTATTATTATTATTGTTGTTGTTGTTATCTTGTTATCAGACAGGCATGCTATATCTATGATCCAGCATCGTTTACTTTCTCAATTAACACTATGTCTTGTTTCCTATCCTCTATCTCATGGTCGCACTGAACCACAAAATCCCATAGGATCTTTGCATTATCATTTTTGCTGATGCCTTCGGGTTTATGTTCGCACCACTCAGTCAAATCCATACTTGTTGCAAAGTGTCCAATGGACAATATTTGCTTTATTGTCATGACGCCTCTTATATAGTTTCTGTATTATTATTATTATTATTATTATTCAGTAGTTTTATTTTTATTTTTATAGCGTGCTTTCACTTCACTACCGAGCGCAGCTCTGTGTGCCTTGGGTATGTGCTGTGATTTGTTGTGATGCTCTGATGGTTATTGTATGGAAAGTGTTCTGCGTAGGATGTGTGCAGTGTCTAGTAGTGCAATTTTCTGTATGTTATATGTGTTTGTAAGTCCTGGTGTTTTTGTTATGTATTTGTCTGAATATTTTTTTATCATGCCTAATGCACCTACTATGATAGGAATTGTTTCTGTTTTCAGGTTCCACATTCTGGTTACCTCTATTTCCAGGTTTTTGTATTTTGAGAGTTTCTCCATTTCTTTTAGAGACACGTTGTCATCTGCCGGTATTGATACATCAATTAGAAAGCATTTTTTTCTTCGTGATCTCTTATTATTATTATTATCATCATTATTATTATTATTATTATTATTATTATTATATTATTATTATTATTATTATTATTGTATTATTATTATATTATTATTATTATTATATTATTATTATTATTATTATTGTTATTATTATTATTGTTATTATTATTATTATTATTATTATTATCATTATTATTATTGTTTTTATTATTATTATTTTATTATTATATTATTATTAATATTATTATTATTATTATTATTAAGGCGGCGAGCGGACAGAATCGTTAGCACGCCGGTCGAAATGCTCAGCGGTATTTCGTCTGCTGTTACGTTCTGAGTTCAAATTCTGCCGAGGTCGACTTTGCCTTTCATCCTTTCGGGGTCGATTAAATAAGTACCAGTTACGCACTGGGGTCGATATAATCGACTTAATCCGTTTGTCTGTCCTTGTTTGTCCTACCCATGTGGGTAGTAAAGAAATAGGTATTTCGTTTGCTGCTACCTTCTGAGTTCAATCTCCGCCGATGTCGATATTGCCTTTCATCCTTTCGGGATCGACAAATTATGTACCAGTTGAACACTGGAATCGATGTAATCGATTATCCCGCTCCCCCAAAATTTCAGGCCTTGTGGCTTTAGTAGAAAGGATTACTATTATTATCAATAGTAGTAGTAATAATAGTAGAAGTGGTGTTAGTGGTGTTGTTAGTAGTAGTAAATATGGTAGTAGTAGTAGTAGTAGTAGTAGTAGTAGTAGTAGTAGTAGTAGTAGTAGTGAAAGAAGAGGAAGAAGACAATGAATAATGAAGGCAAAATGCAAAGAAAACAAAACAGGAAGCTAAGAACAATGGAAAATGAGAAAAAAAGACAGAAGAAGAAGAACAACAACAACAACAATAACAGCAACAACAAGACGAAGAAGAAGAAGAAGAAGAAGAAGAAGAAGAAGAAGAAGAAGAGAAGAAGAAGTAGAAGAAGAAGAAGAAGAAGAAGAAGGAGAGCAACTTCAACAATGGCGGCCGCAGTAGCAGCAGTCAATCATCGACAAAAACTATTGTAAGATGAAAGATAAGAGAGAAGGGAGAGGTTTGAATAGAATGATGACTTTATTGAACATTCACAGAACATTGAGCATTTACAGAATCATTAACTCCGTATGGTGTCGACCTCCAAATCAAATGTTTACTGTATGTATGGTAATGTGCGCGAGTGCACACACGTACACGCACAAACTCACATATACATTAGTGCACACAGAGGCACACACATATCTATATGTATATAAGTATGTGTATATATATATATATATATATATATACATGCATACACACATATACATATAGTATATGTATATATATATGTGTGAATGTGCGTGTGTATGTGTGCGTGTGTATATGTGTATGTGTATGCATATATGAATATACATATATGAATATATATATATATATATACCTGTGAACAATGAGTGGGTGGACGTATATGACAATACCATATTGAAACGGAGATGAGACTAGAGCAGATGTCAAGAATTCATTATTTGAATAATGGTGGTTCTCCGTTGATGAATGTTATTATTATTATTATTATTATTATTATTATTATTATATTATTATTATTATTATTATTGAAAGAAAATAAGAAAGCGATTAAAAAAAAAAAGCTGTCAGAATGCAACACAGAAACCTCCAAATTTGGATACATACAAAGTACTTGAGTAATTCTTTTGTTATATTCTTGAATAATAATGTATTCAAACTTTGGCACAAGGCCATAACAAAATATAAAATATCCGCCATTATATAATGCAGACTTTGCATCTGTTTATGATTGAAAGTAGAGAAACTTGACGAAGTATTGTTAAACTAAACTTTTGCAAAACATTCAATTTCAAAATTAGCTGCGAAATCTTGTCTTTTTTATTTTTTTGTACTTTTTATTTCTTTTCAACAATAGTTTTTTTTTCCTTTTCATTCTTTTGTAATTCTAATTAGTTTAGATTTTAACGTCTGGTCCTCTAAAATTATATTCAGTGCCAAGTTTCAGGAGATCGAAAAAAATTTTTTTATTGGAAATGAGATAAGGGTAGAATGTCTACATTATTCTGAAATAAATTTGTACACACACACACACACACACACACACACACACACACACACACACACACCACACACACACACACATCCACACACACACATTTCTCTCTCTCACAAACACTTATTTCTCTGTTACACACACATTTCTCTCTCTCATACACACACTTGTCTCTCGCCTTCCCTCACACATACACTTCTCTCTCTCTCTCTCTCTCTCTCTCTCACACACACATACACACACATGCATATATATGGTATACAATAAAGAAGACGAAGACGCGGTAAAAAGACATCAAACACGGTATATTTGGTTGTCGCCGAGGAAAACTCGAAGCCTTTAACGTTTCGAATATATGCTCATCTTCGGATAAGGATGGAAACTTGCACACGCACACCCAAACATACACACACGCACACACACATACATACGTATATATATATATATGGTAAATCCTATATACTGACAGTCGGGATTTGGCCAGGCCATGCAGTAGTCACCATTGATGAGCTTTAATTTTAAACGAAACTAAACTAGTATGGTGATCTTGTTCACTTTGGGGCGGTTATCTCCCTTGTCAGTGCTTAGGCATGTGCGGCTAAGGGTTTTAAGGGTTTTAAACTCTTATTTCTAGCAATGTAGATTCTACCTTGCACCGTCAGTCACAATTAGTAACAATTGAATTTTTCCTTTTTGGTTTTACATTGCCTATATTCGTCTTTGTTATATATATATGTCGCTCTCTCTCTATCTGTCTGTCACCTGTTATGTATATATATATTATATATATATATATATATAGAGAGAGAGAGAGAGAGAGAGATTTGAAATTTAGAGAAAAATAAAAGACGAAGACAGGTGTATGAACAACAAGCAGGTTTATTAGTTTGACGCTCGGGAAAGTGAGAAAGTCTTTTATGCTTCGAGCCTACGCTCTTCAACAGAAAGGCTTAAGAGAAAATAAAGAGAGAATAAAAAAAAAACTTGTGGAGTTAGCGATCAGGTGTGGCGGCTGGTTGGGAAAAATGTTTTGACAGGAGAGGTAGAAAGAAGGGAAGATAATAAAGTATTGGTGATTCTAAAACGAATGTGCGCGTGCCTGTGTGTGAGAATGTGTGTGTGTTTGTGTGGACAGAGGCTAGTGACTTTTACGTGTGGATGTGTGCGTGTGTAAGTGTGTACGTCTGAAATGTGTGCGTGTGTGGACGATGGTGTGTGGGCGTACAGATGATGGTGTAGGTGCTGCGAAGTAGTCAGTGCTAGTGCGTGTGCAGTGGTTTGGTGTGGTGTGATGTGGTGTGGCGGTGTGGGTATATGTGTGGGATATGGCTGAGGATGTGAGGTGGGGTGAGTGGGGTTGGAGGTGCTTTGGGGGAGTAGGGGTAGGAGTAGAGGTATGTGGGAGTGGGATGTATGGGGGTATGGTGTGGATGGATGGAGTATCAAGGAAGAGAGAAGGTGGGTAAGAGTAAAGAGAGAAAGTAGGTGTCAGATTAAGAAAGTAGAGGAGGGGTGTCAGATGTGCCTTATAATTTATATTTGCTAGTGCTCAATACCTTTAATTTTTCATTAATTCCATTATAATATTAATAATAAATATTATTTCCTAGTCTGTAGGAGCACTCCGTCGGTTGCGACGATGAGGGTCCCAGCTGATACGATCAACGGAACAGCCTGCTCATGATATTAACGTGCAAGTGGCTGAGCACTCCACAGACACGTGTACCCTTAACGTAGTTCTCGAGGAGATTCAGCGTGACACAGAGTGTGACAAGGCTGGCCCCTTTGAAATACAGGTACAACAGAAACAGGAAGAAAGAGCGAGAGAAAGTTGTGGTGAAAGAGTACAGCAGGGTTCACCACCATCCCCTGCTGGAGCCTCGAGGAGCTTTTAGATGTTTTCGCTCAATAAACACTCACAATGCCCGGTCTGGGAATCGAAACCGCGATCCTCCGACCGCGAGTCCGCTGCCCTAACCACTGGGCTATTGCGCCTTCCTAGACTTCCTAGTCTAAGAAGCGTAAAATAGCAAAAAAGCATATACAGGAGTATTTGAACTTAAAACAGGTTGTGATTGGTGCAATGGAGAGATACGACGACTCATAGCTTTCTGTTTTGTAATCTGGCCTGTGATTGGTGCTTTGACCGATGCTCAGATCCGCAGCATCTTCCCTCGTCTGTCTCTCTCGCGGCCATTTCGTTTCAAGCTTTCTCGCCGAGTGGTTTACTCTACTACTTTACTCTGTGCTGTGTGTGATTTGTTTTGTTTCTTTGCGTTGAACTTTGCGTTTTCATCCCCTGCAATGGCTCCCAAGCGTGCTGCTTCTTCCAAGGCTGGTACTGAGCCTAAACACAGTGCACAAATGCGGCAGTACACAATTGCTATGTGCCTCCAAAATATCCAGAAGGCAATGCAAAAAATGAAGCCTGCCACCATTAACGCGACCTGGAAAAAATTGTGGCCCGAGGTTATTCACGACGACAAAGGATTTACACCTGCCGAAATCCAACACTCCGCAGTACAGAAGCCTCGCAAAAAAAGAGGCAGTTCCTGCTGCTACTACTACGGTTGCACCTTCTGAAGAAGTGGAGGATGTGTCCCAGGAAAGGGCATCACCATCAGCTTCATCATCATCATTTCTACTGCGCAGCAAATTCATTACCATCATAATTCAAATTTTACTTTTTTTTAAAAATCTAAAGTGCTATTGCTTAACAGTTGTCCTTGTTATTAATATACTACTGTAATGGGTGGGTTGTTAACAGTACAGGGAGGGTTTAAAAGTTCAAATACACGTTAAATAAATACTTTAAATATGGTGTCCCTACTTCGCGGAAATTCAGTTATCGCGGCCGGTTCTCGGAACCAATCTACCGCGATAAACGAGGGATCACTGTAAATATATACACAAAATATATATGAGGGAGTAGGAATACTAATACACACACACACGCACCTACACATACACACATATGTTTAACACAGACATAGAGCAGTGTTTTGATTGCTAATTCAGTCTTATCAGCGAAAAAATATTTGTACATACACCAGGTTTCTTAAGAAACACATCTTTAGGACAGTTTTACAATGTGCTGTCATGGGTGTATAATGGTGAGTTGAGGTAAGCAAAAATAAATAACAATATCTTACAGTTGTTTCTGGGGTATCCCAGGTAATGAATCAAAATGCAGGCCACATTTCCATACACCGGGTATTCCATATGTTTTCTATGTACCCCCTAATCTCTATAACTATATTCCCGTGTAAATTTCAATGTACATCATCAAGAATGCATATTTCTAATTGACATGTTCAATCCCAGGTAATGGATCAATGTGCTGGTCCACATTTCCATACACCGGGTATTCCGTCTTTGTTTTCTATGTACCCACTAATCTCTATAACTATATTCCCGTGTAAATTTCAATGTACATCATCAAGAATGCATATTTCTAATTGACATGTTCAAGCACCGAATATCGAGACCTAAGACTAGATTGCTGAGTATAAGACTTTTGTAAAACTATTCATTTCTTGTGCGTCGTTATATTAAGTCATGATTGAATATATATTAGTTTCTGTCTAGAATTTTCTTCAATAAAGATTGATTCTGCTTTTTTCCTTTGTTTAATTTTTTATGTTATTATTTCCAATTTCTTTTTTCTAGATACAGCCTCCCCTGAGTATATCTCTAAACATAGTTTGGGAACTTTGACAGATTTGTTAGACGACATTAAATGCACAGATATTTTATAATGCATATATTTCTATGGTGTATACATATGTAAACTTATATCGATCAACCAACTATTATTATTATTATTATTATTATTATTATTATTATTATTATTATTATTATTATTATTATTATCATTTTTTTTTCTTCTTTCAAATTTGCTTCCATTTCTTGCCGAGTGTCTTCCCGACTCCTAGGGCAAAGAAACTCATAGTAGTTGGTAGGCCATTAAACTAAACTCAATAGTTCGTTCATTTTTTTTAAAGTTAAATTAAAATACATGGGTAGTAATAGTTCTCACATCGACAATAGTAATTATTATTATTATTATTATTATTATCATTATCATTATTATTATTATTATTATTATTATTATTATTATTATTATTATTATTATTACTACTACTACTACTACTACTACTACTACTATTCTTCTTCTTCTTCTTCTTCTTCTTCTTATTATTATTATTATTGTTTTTGTTGTTGTTGTTGCTACTATGTAAGGCGGCTAGTTGGCAGAATCGTTATGGCGACGAGCAAAATGCTTAGCGGCATTTCGACCCTCTTTAACTTCTGAGTTCAAATTCTGCTGAGGTCGACTTTGCATTCATCCTTTCGGGGGTCGATAAAATAAGTACCAGCTGAGCACTGGGTCGATGTAATCGATTTACTCCCTCCCCCCAAATTGCTGGCCTTATGCCAAAATTTGAAATCATCACCATTATTATTGTTATTATTATTATTATTATTATTATTATTATTATTATTATTATTATTATTATTACTATTATTATTATTATTATTGAGTGAGAGAGTAGTTCATGCCATCAAAGTGACACTGGGGTAAAATATACGAAACCCAATATACCCATCATGACTACCCGTCTGATAAAGGTACACCAGGCACATGCATCACAACCATATGTGCGCGACATGGTGATCTCATATCAAGATAAACAGCACATGACCTTGCAGGTGGGGCCCAGTTAGAATTTTCTTCAGGTTGAGTAGCCCATCCCGCTCAAACGGTCCCTGAATAAGAGTTGTTTAAGGATGTTGAAAGAACCACCCATGTTTCCAGAGGTGAACTATTCAAACCCCAAAGAATCCCTCTCAACACATGGCTATGATGCTCCCCCACTACTTCTGCTCGTGATCAGAGATGCACATATCGTCAGCCACTAAGGGACATGCTCAACTGGTTAAGGTCAAACAACTGACAAGCAAATCTGTGGTATTGAGCAGAATATTTGCTGTAGCCCATCTTTTATACCAAGACAAAACAATGTACATGATAACACTTCCAATCAGTTAAGATCAGAAGCCATGAGAGCCACTGCCTGGTACTGCATCAGGGCATTTATTATTATATTATTATTATATTATTATTATTATATTATTATTATTATTATTATTATTATTATTATTATTATTATTATTATTATTATATGTTTGACTTTTGCTTTTCATTTGTACAAGTTGGCTCCAAGTCTCACCCAGAGACCTCAAGAAACAAGTTGGAAGTTTATGTTGGTGTTATGCCTAGGGTGCCATATATTTGGTTTTGTACATAGTGTTGTTCTAGAGAATGTTTAAGAAACCATAAGAAAGTTATGTGCATGTTTTAAAACGTGAGATTACAGAGAAAGTATTATTATTATTATTATTATAATTATTATTATTATTGAGTGAGAGAGTAGTGCAAGTCATCAAAGTTACACTGGAGTAAAATATACGAAGCCCAGTATACCCGTCATGATTACCCGTCATCATGACCATATGTGCGCGACATGGTGATCTCATATCAAGATAAACAAACAGCACATGACCTTACAGGTGGGGCCCAGTAGAATTTTCTTCTAGTCGAGTAGCCCATCCCGAACAAAAGGTCCCTTTATAAGGGTTGTTTAAGGATGTTGAATGAACCACCCATGTTCCAAAGGGGAATTATCCAAACCCCAAAGAATCCCTCTCGACACATGGCAATGATGCTCCCCTACTACATCTGCTCGTGATCAGAGATGCACATATCGTCAACCACTAAGGGCCATGTTCAACCGGTTAAGGTCAAACAACTGACAAGCAAATCTGCGGTATTGAGCAGAATATTTGCTGTAGCCCATCTTTTATACCAAGACAAAACAATGTACATGATAACACTTCCAATCAGTTGAGATCAGCAGCCATGAGAGCCACTGCCTGGTACTGCATCAGGGCATTTATTATTATTATTATTATTATTATTATTATTATTATTATTATTATTATTATTATTATTATTTTTATTATTATTATTATTATTATTATTATTATTATTATTATTATTATTATTATTATTATTATTATTATTCAGTAGTTTTATTTTTATTTTTATAGCGTGCTTTCACTTCACTACCGAGCGCAGCTCTGTGTGCCTTGGGTATGTGCTGTGATTTGTTGTGATGCTCTGATGGTTATTGTATGGAAGTGTTCTGCGTAGGATGTGTGCAGTGCCTAGTAGTGCAATTTTCTGTATGTTATATGTGTTTGTAAGTCCTGGTGTTTTTGTTATGTATTTGTCTGAATATTTTTTTATCATGCCTAATGCACCTACTATGATAGGAATTGTTTCTGTTTTCAGATTCCACATTCTAGTTACCTCTATTTCCAAGTCTTTGTATTTTGAGAGTTTCTCCATTTCTTTTAGAGACACGTTGTCATCTGCCGGTACTGATACATCAATTAGAAAGCATTTTTTTTCTTCATGGTCTCTGACAATTATATCTGGTCTGTTGGCCTTAATTTCTCTATCTGTGTGTATCGGCATATCCCAGAGTATGGTTGCCTTCTCGTTTTCTGTGACCTCTTCTGGTGTGTGCCTATACCATCTTTTTTCTGTTGTTATTCCATAATGTTGGCATAGCTTCCAATGTATGTAAGTTCCAACTCTGTCATGTCTGTGAATATATTCCTTCTTAGCCAGGACTGGGCAGCTAAAGATAATATGATTTATTGTTTCTTGTCCATCTCCACATATTCTGCAGTTACTTGTAATATTTCTTTTCATTACATGTTTTTGGTAATTTCTGGTGGGGAGGCTTTGGTCTTGTGCTGCAATTAAAAATCCCTCTGTTTCTGCTTTGAGTCCTGAGCTTCTCAACCATTGCTGGGATTTTTCTTTGTCTATTTCTTTTGCGTTTAGTTTAATCCAGTATTTACCATGAAGGGGCTTTTCTTGCCATCGTTTTATCATGGTTCGTTGCTGTTCTATCTTTAGTTTGGATTTCATTTTTTTTATAGCTTTTGTTGTTTCTTCATCTTCTTCTTCTTCTTCTTCATGTTTATTAGGTGGTATGATTTCTTGTTTGTATTTGTCAGCTTCCTTAAATACTGAGAACAGTTTTTTGTTTTGCTCGTGTTTTGCCGCTATCTGGATCAGTTTTCCTTCCTTCTGAAGTAGATATTTTTGCAGTCCTATGGTGGTTATTTTATAGTAGTTTTCCAGCTGTATAAGGCCTCTACCACCTTCTATACGTTGTATATATAGTCTTTCTATGTCAGATTTTGGGTGATGCATCCTAGATCCTGTCATTATTTTTCTTGTTTTCCTGTCTATTTTGGTCAGTTCATTTCGTGTCCAGTTAAGGATATTGTAGCTGTAACTTATAACTGGGACAGCTAAAGTGTTGATACCTATTATCTTGTTTTTAGCATTCAGCTCTGTGTTTAGTATTGATCTAACTCGTCTATAATATTCTTTTTTTATTTTCTCTTTCATTTGTGTGTGTTGTGTCTTATCTAGTTCATGGATTCCTAAGTATTTGTAAGTTTGGCTTTGGTCTAATTCTTTTATTTCATTTGCTTCATCTAGTGTGATGTTGTTACTCTTAACTAGTTTTCCTCTTTTCATGGTTACTTTGGCGCATTTTTCTAATCCAAATTTCATATCTATTTCTTTGGTAAATCCATGAACTGTCTTTAATAGTGTTTCCAGCTGTTTGTCATTTGCAGCGTATAGTTTTAGGTCATCCATATATAAAAGGTGGCTGATCGTTTTGCCGTAACATTTATATCCGCATCCAGTTCTATTTAGCATATCAGATAGAGGTGACAGTGCCAAGCAGAAAAGGAGTGGAGAGAGCGTATCTCCCTGGAATATTCCTCTTCTAATGGGGATGTCTTTGGTTTTCATGAGTCCCTCTTTTGTTTGGAGGTGTAGGACTGTTTGCCATTTATTCATAGAGTGCTCTATGAATTTTATGATTGTTGGTGCTACTTTGTTAATGGCTAGTGTTTCGAGGATCCATGTGTGGGGGATGCTATCAAACGCCTTTTTGTAGTCAATCCAGGCCATACTGAGGCCTTTCTTCTTTCTGTTGCTGTCTTCAGTTATGGCTTTATTAATCATTAGTTGATCTTTACAGCCATATGAGCCTTTGCGGCATCCTTTCTGCTCTTCTGGGAACAGTTTATTTTCGTCCAGGTGCTTGTTCAGCCTTTGTGATATCACTGCAGTAAATGCCTTGAACATAGTAGGGAGGCAGGTTATTGGTCTGTAGTTTTCTGGTTTTTCTGTTTCATTTGATTTGGGAATTAAGATGGTTTTCCCCTTCGTGAGCCATTCAGGCATTGTCTCTGGCTCTGCTAGTACGTTGTTAAAGTTTTCAGCCAGCTTTTTGTGCATTCCTGTTAGATATTTCAACCAGAAGTTGGGGATCTTGTCATGCCCAGGTGCCTTCCAGTTGCTTAGTCTTTGCAGTGCCTGGGTGACCTCTTCAGTTGTTACGGGGGTCCAAATTTGTTCAGATGCCGAGTTTGTTATTTTGATACTCCTTTTTTTTGGTGGTTCGTTCGCCGACCATATTTCTCCCCAGAATTCTTCCAATTCTTCTGCCGTTGGTGCTGCAGTGACTTCTATTTTATTTTTGCCCAGTTCTTGGTAGAACTTTTTGGGGTTGGAGTTGAACTTTTTGTTTTCTTCAAAGAAGCGTTGGCGTTTCTTGTACCGCGGATCCTTTGTGCTTTGGCAAGGATATCTTGCTTCAGCTTTTCTTTTATTTCAGGCAAATCTTTTTCTGTGATGTTATATTTGCGGAGTACTTTTGTTCTCTTTTTGTTGCTCAGTAGCGTTGATTCTTTGCTGATTTCATTAAGAATCGACAGGTCTTTTCTATTTTTTTTATTTTGCTTTGGATGTTATTTATCCACAGGGTTTGTTTGGGTGGTGGTACTCCTGTTTGGGCGGGTTTGGGTGAGTATCCAGCTTCTTTTGTGGCTGCAGTGGCTGCTGCGTATATTAGGTTATTTAGCTCAGTGATATCACTTTTTTTTGATTCAGTGGCTATCAGTTCAGTGACGGCTAGGTTTATGCTGTTTATAATAGGTGTTGTTACTTTGTTTATTTTGATTCTTGGGAGGTATGGTCGGTGGTCCATTGTGAGCTCTGTGGTTTTCAGTTCTTTGATTATTTTATTTTTTATATTATCATTATTATTATTATTATTATTATTATTATTATTATTATTATTATTATTATTATTATTATTATTATTACTTTTTTTTTCTTCTTTCAAATTTGCTTCCATTTCTTGCCGAGTGTCTTCCCGACTCCTAGGGCAAAGAAACTCATAGTATACATTGGTAGGCCATTAAACCAAACTCAATAGTTCGTTCATTTTTTTTTTTTTTAAGTTAAATTAAAATACATGAGCAGCAACAGTTCTCACATCGACAATGCTCTTCTCAATACGTGTGATGTACCAGTTAAGACAATCTTTTGCACTTCTTGCAGGGATGGTAAGCCAGGGATCATTCTCATATAATTTTCGGTTCCCTTCTTGATCATTCCTAGTGCTCCTACGATCACTGGTATTGTAACCGCCTTGAGATGCCACATTTTCTCAATTTCAATGAGTAGGTCTTTATATTTTCTGAGCTTGTCAAACTCTTTCGCTGAGATATTATGATCACAGGGGATGCTCATGTCGATCAATAAGCAAACTTTATTGTTTTGGTCTTTCACAACAATATCTGGTTTATTGGCCTTGATGGTTCGGTCTGTATGTACTGGAAAGTCCCACAGAATGGTTACATTTTCTCCTTCAGTTACAGCCTCAGGGTGGTGATTATACCACTTGTCGGCAGTTTTGATATTGTAATGCCGACTTATTAGCCAGTGTAGATATTGGCCAACTCTGTCATGTCTTAATTTATACTCCACTGGAGCTAAGACTTTACATCCAGAGATTAGGTGGTCCACTGTTTCAATCATGTCGTTGCAGAATCGGCTTTTGGGTCTGCTCCATTTTCATCACATTGGCCTGGTAGTTCCGGGTTAATAGGCTTTGATCTTGAGCAGCCAGGATGAAACCTTCGCTCTCTGCTTTTAGCCCTGAGCTCCGTAGCCACTGATGGGTTTGCTTCTGGTCAACATCAGCTTGTTTGCTGCGGGTCACATATTTGCCGTGCAGAGGTTTCTCCTCCCGCCTATCAGCCAATTGCTCGTGCGCTTTTTTCGTTGCCATTATTTTCACCTTCTTTGCAACAATAATTGCCGTACTTCCTTCGGGTTGTTCTGTTTGGGTATCCTGCGCGAGATCAATAGCAAATTTTTTGCTTTCCTTTATAATAGAATGAAGCTTCTTTCGTCTCTCGTGATTTTCCACGAGCTTTAGCATCCAGTCATTCGATATTTCGAGATATTTGGCCAGTCCAATTGTGGTTGTTTTGTAAGCTAGTTCAAATTGGATCAGGCCTCGACCTCCTTGGGCTCTGGGAAGGTAAAGGCGATCTACGTCTGCCTTTGGGTGGTGCATCCTATTACAACTCAGCAGCTTGCGTATTTTCCTATCTATATTCTTTACTTCACTCATATTCCAGTTCAACACATTGTAGCTATAAGTAACAACTGGAACTGCTAAGGAATTTATAGCTAACACCTTGTTACGTGCATTTAGTTCAGATTTCAGGACTGCACGAACTCTCCTATAGCATTCCTTCCTGATCTTCTCTTTCATGCTTGCATGCTGAATACCAGAGCCTTCATTTATCCCTAAATATTTGTATGTTTGTTCTTGCTCAAGCTCTCTTATGACTGTGTCAACATCTAACACGACTGAATTTGTGGTCTTCACTTTCCCTTTCTGGAAAGTGGCCTTGGCACACTTCTCAAGTCCAAACTCCATCCCGATGTCATCGCTGAATGCTTTCACAGTGCACAATAGGCTTTCAAGTTCATTATTGTCTTTACCATAATGTTTTAAGTCATCCATATAAAATAGATGGCTTATTTTTTTATTGGCAATTTTATACCCATACCCTGTTCTGTTTAATTCACTTGTAAGGGGTATTAGGGCTATGCAGAATATTAAAGGTGAAAGTGAGTCACCTTGAAAAATTCCACAGTTGATGTTTATATTTTCTGAGGCAAGTACTCCATTAGAGTGGTATAATTGGAGATTCGTATTCCACAACGACATATTGTGCTTCAGGAAGTTTGAAATCACAGGGGAAATTTTGAAGATGTCCAGCGATCTCAAGATCCATGGATGCGGTATACTGTCGAAGGCCTTTTTATAGTCAATCCATGCGGTGCTGAGATTTCTGCGCTTGTTGTGACAGTTCTCAAGGATCATACGATTGATTAGCAGTTGATCTTTGCATCCGTAAGAGCCTCGGCGGCACCCTTTTTGTTCAATGGGGAAAATATCGTTCTTCTCCATGAATACATATGTTTTCTCCGCCAGGATAGATGTTAGGATTTTATACGTGGTGGATAGACAGGTTATAGGCCGATAGTTTTTTGGAAGGTTGGTTTCGTTATTCTTTGGGAGTAGGTAAGTAATGCCACTTGCTAACCATTCAGGTGTTTTCTTTGGGTCTCTCATAATTCCATTGAGCAGCTGAACTAGCTTACCGTGTGCGCATGGGAGCGATGCGAGCCAGAAATTCGGCACCCTATCTTTACCGGGGGATTTCCAATTATGGGCCTTCGTGAGTGCCTTTCTTAGGTCTGTTATTGTGATGTCTTCCCATGCTTGTTGTTGTAAATTTTGGTTGGATCCTTCAGTTTGTATAATCCAGTCTGCATTTATGTTGTACGTCTTCTTGTCACTCCAAATCCTTTTCCAAAAGTTTTGAACTTCTTCCATGGGAGGGGGGTCTTTAACGGTTACTTTCTCCTTCCCTATTTCTCTGTAGAATTTTTTGGCATTGGATGTGAACAGCTTATTTTGCTTGTAAAACTTGTTTCTCTTCTCAAATCTTCGTATTCTTTGGGCTTTTGCTTGGACTTTTTGTTTCAGCGTTTCTTTTATTGATATCAGTTCTTCTCTTGGTGAGGATCCAAATTTTCTCTTCATCTTTCTTCCTGTTCTGGATCCTACATCATTTCCACATATTAGTTCATTTAATATTGATATTTCCCCTCTCATAAATTCAATCTCTTTTTCAATTTTACTTCTCCAGGTTTGATTTCTTCCCAGGTTTGGTTTTCTTTGTTTTTTCGGGGGCATACAGCTGGTTTCAATTGCCCTAGCAGAAGCGTAAATAATTTCATTTAACTCAGTAAAATCAGGTTTTAATTCTCGTATTATTTCATTTGTTACATAGTTGCCAATTTGGATTTGTTTTTTACTTTGGTTTGTATTTGAGAGTTTATGAAGTATTATTATTATTATTTATTATTATTATTATTATTATTATTATTTTATTATTATTATTATTATTATTATTATTCAGTAGTCTTATTTTTATAACGGGCTTTCACTTCACTACCGAGCGCAGCTCTGTGTGCCTTGGGTATGTGCTGTGATTTGTTGTGATGCTCTGATGCTTACTGTATTGAAAGTGTTTTGCATAGGATGTGTGCAGTGCCTAGTAGTGTTTGTAAGTCCTGGAGTTTTTGTTATGTATTTGTATTTGTCTGAATATTTTTTTATCATGTCTAATGCACCTACTATAATAGGAATTGTTTCTGTTTTTAGATTCCACATTCGAATTACCTCTATTTCCAATTATTATAATCAGCATCATCATCATTATTATTGTTGTTGTTATTGTTGTTGTATTTCGTCCGTCGCTACGTTCTGAGTTCAAATCCCACCGAGGTCGACTTTACCTTTCATCCTTTTGGGGTCGATAAAATAAGTACCAGTTGAACACTGGGGTCGATGTACTGGATTCATCCCCACCCACAAAATTTCTGTCCTTGCGACAAAATTTGAAACCATTATTATTATTATTATTATTATTATTATTATTATTATTATTATTATTATTATTATTATTATTATTATTATTATTAAATGGATCAATTATGAGGATACACCTGTAGTATAAAAAAGTATTATAAAAGGAGAAAAGGGGTCTCTACCCCGCTTTTGACCAGGCTCCCGTGGCTTTTATGGGTTTTCCCACGAGTAACCTTTCGAAGTGCCTCCCCCTTTTGGGAATTTCAATTGTTATATTTTCGTTGTTATCTCTGGAATTTTTACACGCTTTTTTGCAAACGGACAAAACCCTTTGTAACTTTCGTCCTATGTTTTATCCCTTTATGTTTTAATTAATTTTTGTCAGCCCTTGTGGCCAATAAACGAATTAATTATTATTATTATACCAAGACAAAACAATGTACATGATAACACTTCCAATCAGTTAAGATCAGAAGCCATGAGAACCACTGTCTTGTACTGCATCAGGGCATTTATTATTATTATTATTATTATTATTATTATTATTATTATTATTATTATTATTATTATCATTATCATTATCATTATTATTATTATTATTATTATTATCATTATCATTATCATTATCATTATTATTATTATTATTATTATTGACGTTACTGCTGAAATGAATTTTAAGAAAAATAATTTTTTTTTTATGCAACTTGCAGCTTATAATTTTTTTTTAATCTGCCGGTTTTACTTAATTTCATGTATTTTAGTAACATTTGATTCCTAGTGTAGACATACAGTCACGAACGTTTAGAGCAAGTGGAATGAGAAGCTGTGACGTTTTGACGTCCATGCAATTCCCTTTAGGCGGAAGCAACTTCCTTCAGATAAGTCAAATGGCGGCTTCAGTTGAAAACTGGTGAATAGATCTGATCACAGAAAAAGAAATACTAAATAAAACAGAGAAAAAGCCTCCGGCTATTTGACTCTATTCATTTAAGTTGCGTGTGTTTCATAGAAATATTGATTGTGTTGAATAAAATTATTTAAGTGTGGTAGCTTTCCTTGAAGAAAACCAATGGTGTTGACGTATCAAAAGTAAAAATGCCAAAATAAAATGGGGGAAATTAATGAAATATAAATGAATAAAAAATATACATTAATCTTAAATGTCTAATAAGATGGCTTGAGAAATTTTCATTAGTGATTAGAATTAGGTTAGAATTAGGGTTTGGGTTAGAGTTATGGTGATCAAGTGGTTAGGAGTGTGGTGGTACATGGTAATACGGGCGGCGAGCTGGCAGAATCGTTAGCATGCCGGGCGAAATGTGTAGCCGTATTTCGCCTGCCGTTACGTTCTGAGTTCAAATTCAGCCGAGGTCGACTTTGCCTTTCATCCTTTTCGGGGTCGATTAAATAAGTACCACTTACGCACTGGGGTCGATATAATCGACGTAATCCGTTTGTCTGTCCTTGTTTGTCCTCTCTGTGTTTAGCCCCTTGTAGGTAGTAAAGAAATAGGTATTTCGTCTGCCGCTACGTTCTGAGTTCAAATTCCGCCGAGGTCGACTTTGCCTTCATCCTTTTCGGGGTCGATTAAATAAGTACCAGTTACACACTGGGGTCGATTAAATAAGTACCAGTTACACACTGGGGTCGATATAATCGACTCAATCCGTTTGTCTGTCCTTGTTTGTCCCCTCTGTGTGTATCCCCTTGTGGGCAGTAAAAAAATATGTATATGGTAATGGATTGCGAGACATCCACTGGGTCGTTAGCTCGCAGCTGATGTGTGTTTTTTTTTTGGTGTTAATTAAACAAGTCGTAGTCTTGCGAAGAAAACTGGTTTCAAATTTTGGCAGAAAGCCACCCGTTTCGAGAAATGAGATCAGTCATTTACATCGACCCCAGTGCTCGATTAGTACTTATTTTTATCGATATCAAAAGAACGAAAGGCAAAGTCAACTCCGGCAGCATTTGAATTCATAACGTAAATCTGTAAGAAGTGCCGATGAGCATTTTGTCCGATGCAGTAACGATTCTGCGAGTTTGCTGCCTTCCTGCGTATCTAAATTGAAGTAGAGCAAGCACAGCCGTTTTGCTAAGTAGTTCGTTTTGTAATTACGTAGTTTTGCGTTCGGTCCAGTGTTCGGACACAGGACCTTGAACAAGGGATTTCTACAATATCATCGATATCGAACTTTGCTCTATTTGTTACGAGTCTCCGTGCTCCAAATTTGTACCCTACCAGTGTCAGCTTTGCCTTTCATCCTTTACAGGTCGATAAACTGAAATACTGGCCCAGTGCAGTATATTGGTAGAGTTGTCGGGCTGTAAGGAGGCGTGATACCATGTGGTTTTCCGGCTCTTTGCGTTCTAAATTTTTGATTGATGGACTTTATCCATCACCCAGTTTAATGTTGGTTTCAAATTTTGGTACAAGGCCAGCAGGTTCGGCGGATTGGGTAAGTTGATTATATCAACACCAGTGCATAACTGGTACTTATTTTATCGCCTCCGAAAGGATGAAAGGCAAAGTCCACCTCGTCGGAATTTGAACTCAGAAAGTTAAAATGGACGAAATATTGCTAAGCATTTTACTCGGCATGTTACCGATTCTGCCAGCTCGCCGCCTCGACACCTTGATTAATATTACCATCCGGTTCTTATGTTCCTTTAGAGAAGCTCACTTTATGGCTAGCATTCAAGCCAAGTCTACGATTTGAGGATAACATCCGCCTCTCCGACCGTCTGCCTCAGAGAGCCCCCGCCAAATTAAGGATCTTTGAAATTTATTTTCACTCCTTGACTAGGCGGTAAAAAAGACCTGTGAATAAACGGCAAACTTCCCAATCGATTGGTTGTTTATTCGCTTCCGAAATAAATTCAATCTTTTGCTCGCATTAACATCTCCATCTGACTCAATCATATTACCCTCTCCCCAAGATTTACATTAATTTCACTGAAAATTTACTTAAAAATCTTTTTTTTCAGTATTCTTTTTTTTCTTGTTTCATGACTGTGGCCATGCTGGAGCACCGCATTTAGTCGAGCAAATCGTCCCCAGGACTTATTCTTTGTAAGCCTAGTACTTATTCTATCGGTCTCTTTTACCGAAGTACTAAGTTACGGGGACGAAAACACACCAGCATCGGTTGTCAAGCGATGTTGGGGGGACAAACACAGACACACAAACATACACACACACACGCACACATATATATATACATATATATATATACATATATATACTTTATTTTAAGCAGCAGAAAATTCAACAAAATCTGTTACTCTGAGTTTCTCGTTGCCGTTCATCAGACAGTTTTTGCTAGAATGGAACCGATATATCAATTCAATCTAGACTCTTACAGACGCTACACCTTTAAAAAGAAATGGACTTGTTTGATTGGCCGTTTAGAAAAATCAAACAAGTCCATTTCTTTTTAAAGGTGTAGCGTCTGTAAGAGTCTAGATTGAATTGATATATCGGTTCCATTCTAGCAAAAACTGTCTGATGAACGGCAACGAGAAACTCAGAGTAACAGATTTTGTTGAATTTTCTGCTGCTTAAAATAAAGCATATTACTCTACCACTGGTATTTGAGTACTCTTTTTTCCACCTTGTTTCACATTTATGTGTTTACTCCGGTATACATATATATATATATATATATATATATATATATATATATATATATATATATATATATATATAATATATATATATATATATATATATATATACATATATATATATATATATACATATACATGTACATATACATATATATATATATATATATATATATATATATATATATATATATATATATATATATATACGACGGGCTTCTTTCAGTTACCATCTACCATTATTTTAGAACATGGTTGAGTCCATAAAATAGGATTTGACTACACCTCCATTTAGAGTACAGTTTTAAGCTATCTTTTCGTGGGAGAATGTTTATGTTCCTAAAACCTGTGTTAATTCTGTAACCCTTTAAAATGGAAAATAAGAAAGTCCATTTTCGATACTTGATGCTTTGGGAACCAGACAAAAATTGCTGCAGCTCGGCTGGGATGTGTTACCCCACCCTCCATATTCACCAGATATTGCTCCTTCGGATTTCCACTTATTCAGATCTCTGCAGAATAGTCTTAATGATAAAAATTTCAATTCCTTGGATGACGTAACAAGATACCTTGATGAATTATTTGCCATGAAACCACCTCAATTCTGGAAAGAGGGTATTTTCAAGTTAAAGGAAAGATGGAGACGCATTGTGCAACAAAATGGTTCATATTTGGTTGATTAAAACTGTAATGGCATGTATTTATTGACCTTTTTCATTCATTTAGAAATCGGCACGAACTTTCCGGACAACCCAATATTTTCTTTTTTACATTGTCAACATTTTTTTTTCATTTTCTTTTTGTTCTTATACTCAAATGTGTTGTAACGCCTACTGCACTGCTTGCTTTTTCTTCTATAAATCATTCATGCTTTTAACTTCACTTTCAAGCGACTTTCTATTTTTGAAACAACGGTTACATATTTTTTTTTATTCCGTGTCAATCCGTAGGTGTTCTTTGTGTTACACAAGCGCTTTTACTTCCAAGTACATTATCGATGAAATTTTGTATTCTGCGCCTAATAATCTCCCATAGATTGTCAACAAGCGACTCAGAATAACGATTTACAATGTTTTTGCTTCAAATCCATATTTATAAAACAATCCTTGGACGAAAATTGCGTGCACATTTCGCTTTGACGGTTAATGGCGGCCAAACCGAGGCTAGGATCGAGCTGAAAATTGGCAGGGATACTAAATGCGTGGTGAGGATGAGACCCGCGATGGTTAAAATTCGCAAGCTATAAAGATGTGGTTGCTATGGCAAAAAGAGTGATGTTTTTATCGATTCAAGGGGGCTCAGAGCCCCTCTAGGTTTGTGCGATTGGCTTTTAATGGCCAGCGGCATTCACTGCAGGCTGCTGTGCTTAATAAACATACATTTTGTCGCGAATTTCCGGCTACTAGGAAACGATTTTTCATTGTGAAAAAACGAGTGCTTTTTGCCCTCATTTTCTTTTAAATTTTTAATAAAATTTTCGTTTTTTTAAAAATTCCTCATCTTTAAAATGTGGCCCGAATGAAATCGGGTTATAATACTAGTATATTATATATATGATGGGTCGATTTCTGTCAAGTTTCACTCACAAAGCTTTGGTCAACTCGAAACTCTAAGTCGTAGTATAATCGAAAACGCCTGTTCAAAGTGCTGTACTGTAGGTTCGGTCTAATTTAGATCTACATGATTGCAAAGCGAAATTTTTAAGCACATAGCATTGTCTGCTGTCACATATAGTTGTCATCCCAGCCACTACATTAGACCACGATTCTTAGTTAACTCATTAAGTCCCAGAGTACTTAAATTTCTGAATATTACTTTTAAAATTTTCACAGATGATTGAAAATAGGCTAAAATAAAAAAAAAATTATTAAAGCTCATTTACTTCAAGTAGAAATGGAAATACTCGGTGTCCTATAATTAGGACAATGTGATATAGCTTGTTTAATGTTCTCATTTAGTGTCCTATTTATAGGACAGTGGGACTTAATGGGTTACTGAAATTAATGTTTCTAACGAATTTAATGACGTCTGTATTTTTAAAAATCTTGTGACTAAAAATTTACTTGGTCATACCGAAGCTATTATAAAAACTGTAATGGCCTCTGTAGAACCTAATATGGAAAATTTAATGGTCTATGTAGAAGCCAGAAAATTTAATGAATTTTGGGAAAGATATAGAAAATTTAATGGGACTTGGAATCATAACCGAAAATTTAATAGGTTTTGTAGTAGCTTTTATAAAATACTTAGGATATACAGAAAGTATTATAGAAAGCTTTAATGGGTTTTCTAGAATCAATTATAGAAAACTTAATAGGTTTTGTAGAAAGTATTCTAGAAAATTTAATAGGTCCTGTAGATGATGAAATGAATAAAAATTTTTTTCGTAGGAGTGGCTGTGTGGTAAATAGCTTGCTTA
>NC_042999.1:22719401-22720737 GCF_006345805.1 Octopus sinensis
TAGACGGAAACTGAAAGAAGCCTGTCGTATATATTTATATATATAATGTATGTGTGTTTGTTTGTGTGTCTGTGTTGGTCCCCTAGCATTGCTTGACAACCGATGCTGGGTGTTTACGTCCCCGTCACTTAGCGGTTCGGCAAAAAGATACCGATAGAATAAGTACTGGGCTTACAAAAAAAGAATAAGTCCCGGGGTCGAGTTGCTCGACTAAGGCGGTGCTCCAGCATGGCTCAGTCAAATGACTGAAACAAGTAAAGAGTAAAAGAGTATACATACATACATACATACATCATACATACATACATACATACATCATACATACATACATATATATGTGTGTTATATTGTGTGTGTGTGGTGTGTATATATATTGTTAACATGTCTTATCACCGAAAAGTTAATATTTTTCCACGCTTGCTGATATTGTTTTTGTGTCTCCTTTGTCTCAAAACCGTAGGGCGCCTGTGTCATCCATGTTTGTAACCGTTACTGTCTCCAAAAAAGTGTTTTTCGGTCCATGTTCGTCTCTGTTGCGTTGCATTCTTTCCTTCTGTGGCTGGCTGATTCAGAGCGGATCTCAGAATTAAACAGCCGAAATCTGCGATGAGGAATCAGTTTCTGACTGAGAACGAAGGCTTTGAATGACCCGTTGTCTATTATGTTCGTCCCTTCGTGTATTTCACGTTATTTATTTATGTAAAGGTTTATTATATATTTCGCAGCGTACGTGCATAATAACTTCTTTATGTTTATCATATCACCACCCCTGCACGATGTCTTTAAACTTTTTTTCTTTCCTTCGCCATTGCTTCGTTGCCAAATTGTTTTGGTGCCTATTTCTCCCAGCCTCTCTCATTCCTTCTCTCCCTCTCTCTCTTGGTCACTGTTTCTTCTATGATTATTCTCTCCCTCTCTCTCTTGATCACTGCTTCTGTCCTCGCCTTCCACGACTCCTTGGTCCCCTCTCTTCTTACCCCCTTCTCTCTCTTACATCTTCGCGACTTGCTGCCTAAGCCATTCTGTTGCATCGGCCCGCTTGTTCAACATGTCTCATCACCGAAAAGGTAATTATTTTTCACGCTTGCTGATATTGTTTTTGTGTCTCCTTTGTCTCAAAGCGTAGGGCGCCTGTGTCATCCATGTTTTTAACCGTTACTGTCTCCCAAAAAGTTTATTTCGTTCCATGTTCGTCTCTGTGCGTTGCATTCTTTCCTTCTGTGGCTGGCTGATTCAGAGCGGACTCAGAATTAAACAGCCGAAATCTGCGATGAGGAATCAGTTTCTGACTGAAGAACGAAGGTGTTTGAATGACCCGGTGTCTCTTATGTTCGTC
>NC_042999.1:22720837-22723337 GCF_006345805.1 Octopus sinensis
CCACCCTAATTCATCTTTTAGACGTTGCACGCAACGTTTCTGTGTCATTAATGATTAAATTAGCTTAATTAAATTAATTAAGCTAATCTACCATAGGTTACACACTTCATCAGTAAAAAACCTGGAAAGACAAATATACACGAGGCGTCTGTATCGATGCCTACGGAATATCTGTCTTAAAATTTTCAAGACTGACGTATTCGCGCCAAACTTATCAGCAGTAAATATAAACTGCCGATTCAATCTCAGAATTATTCAGAAAATTATCAATTAGTCAATTTAGGTAGCAAAAAATTCAATAGAAATTTATCGCTACCAGCGGCCTGATGGAAAAGAGAAAATAGTCATCGACTAAATATATAAATATAACAATTTAGGAGTGACCCTAACAGGTCACTCGTCCACCAGAAAGAGCAGAGCCCATAACTCACACACCGCCAAGTAGTAGTAATTCAGAAATTAGGTGAAAATTTAAAACATTTACCCTAATTCATCTTTTAGACGTTGCAACGTTTCTGTGTCATTAATGATTAAATTAGCTTAATTAAATTAAATTAAGCTAATCTACCATAGGTTAAACTTCATCAGTAAAAAACCTGGGAGAGACAAATATACACGAGGCGTCTGTATCGATGCCTACGGAATATCTGTCTTAAAATTTTCAAGACTGACGTATTCGCGCCAAACTTATCAGCAGTAAATATAAACTGCCGATTCAATCTCAGAATTATTCAGAAAATTATCAATTAGTCAATTTAGGGTAGCAAAAAATTCAATAGAAATTTATCGCTACCAGCGGCCTGATGGAAAAGAGAAAATAGTCATCGACTAAATATATAAATATAACAATTTAGGAGTGACCCTAACAGGTCACTCGTCCACCAGAAAGAGCAGCCATAACTCACACACCCGCAAGTAGTAGTAATTCAGAATTAGGTGAAAATTTACTGCTGTAAGTTTGGCGCGAATACGTCAGTCTTGAAAATTTTAAGACAGATATTCCGTAGGCATCGATACAGACGCCTCGTGTATATTTGTCTCTCCCAGGTTTTTTACTGATGAAGTGTAACCTATGGTAGATTAGCTTAATTAATTTAATTAAGCTATTTAATCATTAATGACACAGAAACGTTGCAACGTCTAAAAGATGAATTAGGGTAAATGTTTTTAAATTTTCACCTAATTTCTGAATTACTACTACTTGGGTTGTGAGTTATGGCTGCTCTTTCTGGTGGACGAGTGACCTGTTAGGTCACTCCTAAATTGTTATATTATATATTTAGTCGATGACTATTTTCTCTTTTCCATCAGGCCGCTGGTAGCGATAAATTTCTATTGATTTTTTGCTACCCTAAATGACTAATTGATAATTTTCTGAATAATTCTGAGATTGAATCGGCAGTTTATATTTACTGCTGATAAGTTTGGCGCGAATACGTCAGTCTTGAAAATTTTAAGACAGATATTCCGTAGGCATCGATACAGACGCTCGTGTATATTTGTCTCTCCCAGGTTTTTTACTGATGAAGTGTAACCTATGGTAGATTAGCTTAATTTAATTTAATTAAGCTAATTTAATCATTAATGACACAGAAACGTTGCAACGTCTAAAAGATGAATTAGGGTAAATGTTTTTAAATTTTCACCTAATTTTGAATTACTACTACTGGCGGTGTGAGTTATGGCTGCTCTTTCTGGTGGACGAGTGACCTGTTAGGTCACTCCTAAATTGTTATATTTATATATTTAGTCGATGACTATTTTCTCTTTTCCATCAGGCCGCTGGTAGCGATAAATTTCTATTGAATTTTTTGCTACCCTAAATTGACTAATTGATATATATATATATATATATATATATATATATATATATAACATAAGGGACATCAGCCATCTGAATGTGGCTAGGGACAGGGCAGGGCGGTGGGGGTGTTACTGATGCATTTAGCCCCAGGCGATCATCAACGTCACCAGGAGGGCTGACATCATCACGGTGTCCTCTAGCCTGCACGGGGAATGATCTCCCTTTGCAGGCTAGAGGACACCGTGTTGGTGTCAGCCCTCCTGGTGACGTTGATGATCGCCTGGGGCTAAATGCATCAGTAACACCCCCACCGCCCTGCCCTGTCCCTAGCCACATTCAGATGGCTGATGTCCCTTATGTTATGGAGCAGTTACTGTTTATATCTCGTTTAGAGAATTATTATTGCTATATATATATATATATATATATATATATATATATATATATATATATATATATATTGATTGATTGATTCTAGTTTCAGCTCACGAGCTGTGGCCATGCTGGGGCACGCCATTTGTGTTGCTACATGGTTTTACTTCACGAATGCTTTTTAGCAACTGTCTTTGGTGCATGAGAGAGTTCGATGCAGCTGCCCTCATCTGCACCTCCTGTCGTGAAGTTGGTTCATCTGGGATACCTGACAAGAAGAGATCCAGTTTCATTTTAAAGACATCTGCATCCACCCCATGCAGG
>NC_042999.1:22728337-22733337 GCF_006345805.1 Octopus sinensis
CTTGATGGTTCGGTCTGTATGTACTGGAAAGTCCCACAGAATGGTTACATTTTCTCCTTCAGTTAAAGCCTCAGGGTGGTGATTATACCACTTGTCGGCAGTTTTGATATTGTAATGCCGACTTATTAGCCAGTGGAGATATTGGCCAACTCTGTCATGTCTTAATTTATACTCCACTGGTGCTAAGACTTTACATCCAGAGATTAGGTGGTCCACTGTTTCAATCATGTCGTTGCAGAATCGGCATTTTGGGTCTGCTCCATTTTTCATCACATTGGCCTGGTAGTTCCGGGTTAATAGGCTTTGGTCTTGAGCAGCCAGGATGAAACCTTCGCTCTCTGCTTTTAGCCCTGAGCTCCGCAGCCACTGATGGGTTTGCTTCTGGTCAACATCAGCTTGTTTGCTGCGGGTCACATATTTGCCGTGCAGAGGTTTCTCCTCCCACCTATCAGCCAATTGCTCGTGCGCTTTTTTCATTGCCATCATTTTCACCTTCTTTGCAACAATAACTGCCGTACTTCCCTCGGGTTGTTCAGTTTGGGTATCCTGCACGAGATCAATAGCAAATTTTTTGCTTTCCTTGCTGATAGAATGAAGCTTCTTTCGTCTCTCGTGATTTTCCACGAGCTTTAGCATCCAGTCATTCGATATTTCGAGATATTTGGCCAGTCCAATTGTGGTTGTTTTGTAAGCTAGTTCAAATTGGATCAGGCCTCGACCTCCTTGGCCTCTGGGAAGGTAAAGGCGATCTACGTCTGCCTTTGGGTGGTGCATCCTATTACAACTCAGCAGCTTGCGAATTTTTCTATCTATATTCTTTACTTCACTCATATTCCAGTTCAACACATTGTAGCTATAAGTAACAACTGGAACTGCTAAGGAATTTATAGCTAACACCTTGTTACGTGCATTTAGTTCAGATTTCAGGACTGCACGAACTCTCCTATAACATTCCTTCCTGATTTTCTCTTTCATGCTTGCATGCTGAATACCAGAGCCTTCATTTATCCCTAAATATTTGTATGTCTGTTCTTGCTCAAGCTCGCTTATCACTGTGTCAACATCTAACATGACTGAATTTGTAGTCTTCACTTTCCCTTTCTGGAAAGTGGCCTTGGCACACTTCTCAAGTCCAAACTCCATCCCGATGTCATCGCTGAATGCTTTCACGGTGCGCAATAGGCTTTCAAGTTCATTATGTCTTTACCATAAAGTTTAAGTCATCCATATAAAATAGATGGCTTATTTTTTTATTGGCAATTTTATACCCATACCCTGTTCTGTTTAATTCACTTGTAAGGGGTATTAGGGCTATGCAGAATATTAAAGGTGAAAGTGAGTCACCTTGAAAAATTCCACAGTTGATGTTTATATTTTCTGAGGCAAGTACTCCATTAGAGTGGTGTATATTGGAGATTCGTATTCCACAACGACATATTGTGCTTCAGGAAGTTTGAAATCACAGGGGAAATTTTAAAGATGTCCAGCGATCTCAAGATCCATGGAGCGCGGTATACTGTCGAAGGCCTTTTATAGTCAATCCATGCGGTGCTGAGATTTCTGCGCTTGTTGTGACAGTTCTCAAGGATCATACGATTGATTAGCAGTTGATCTTTGCATCCGTAAGAGCCTCGGCGGCACCCTTTTTGTTCAATGGGGGAAAATATCGTTCTTCTCCATGAATGCATATGTTTTCTCCGCCAGGATAGATGTTAGGATTTTATACGTGGTGGAAAGACAGGTTATAGGCCGATAGTTTTTTGGAAGGTGGTTTCGTTATTCTTTAGGAGTAGGGTAAGTAATGCCACTTGCTAACCATTCAGGTGTTTTCTTTGGGTCTCTCAAAATTCCATTGAGCAGCTGAACTAGCTTACCGTGTGCGCGCACAGGAGCGATGCGAGCCAGAAATTCGGCACCCTATCTTTACCGGGGGATTTCCAATTATGGGCCTTATTATATTATTATTATTATTATTATTATTATTATTACTATTACTATTATTATTATTATTATTATTATTATATTATTATAATTATTATTATTATATTATTTATTATAATTATTATATTATTATTGAGTGAGAGAGCAGTGCATGCCATCAAAGTGACACTGGGGTAAAATATACGAAGCCCAGTATACCCATCATGACTACCCGTCTGATAAGGGTACACTAGGCACATGCATCACAACTATATGTGCGCGACATGGTGATCTCATATGAAGATAAACAGCACATGACCTTGCAGGTGGGGCCCAGTTAGAATTTTCTTCTGGTCGAGTAGCCCATCCCACTCAAAAGGTCCTTGAATAAGAGTTATTTAAGGATGTTAAATGAAACACCCATGTTTCCAGAGGTGAATTATTTAAACCCCAAAGAATCCCTCTCAACACATGGCTATGATGCTCCCCCACTACTTCTGCTCGTGATCAGAGATGCACATATCGTCAGCCACTAAGGGACATGCTCAACTGGTTAAGGTCAAACAACTGACAAGCAAATCTGTGGTATTGAGCAGAATATTTGCTGTAGCCCATCTTTTATACCAAGACAAAACAATGTACATGATAACAACTTCCAATCAGTTAAGATTAGAAGCCATGAGAGCCACTGCCTGGTACTGCATCAGGGCATTTATTATTATTATTATTATTATTATTATTATTTATTATTATATTATTATTATTATTATTATTATCATTTATATCATTATTATTATTATTATTATTATTATTATTATTATTATATTATTATTATTATTATTAAGTGAGAGAGCAGTGCATGCCATCAAAATGGCACTGGGGGTAAAATATACGAGGCCCAATATAACAATCATGACTACCTGTCTGATAAGGGTACACTAGGCACACGCATCACAACCATATGTGCGCGACATGGTAATCTCATATCAAGATAAACAGCACATGACCTTGCAGGTGGGGGCCCAATTAGAATTTTCTTCTGGTCGTGTAACCCATCCCACTCAAAAGGTCCCCTGAATAAGTATTGTTTAAGGGGAAACGGAGACGGTCAACCGCGGGGCGGTTGCAAAGTGAGAGAGCAGAGGCACGCTAAGCGTTTTGTCCAGCGTGATAATGATTCTGCCAGCTCACTGCCTTTCTAATAATAATAATAATAATAATAATAATATAATAATAATAATAATAATAATAATATAATGGTACGTGTCAATGGTCTCGTATAATGCAACTAAACTGTGCTGAATGCAAATTTCAGAGACATTATACTAATAATTGCAAAAAATTACCAATGTCAATGCAAAGAAAATTATCATTGACGTCCCCATATTAATTATCTCCCCATATTGCAAAACATGGCGACACATTTCCAACATTCATAATAATAATAATAATAATAATAATAATAATAATAATTTCTACTATATAAATTTTTGTGGATTAACCATGCTGCTGATCTTTTCTTGCAGAATTCCAGTTATGAATGTTGGAAATGAGTAGCCATGATTTGCAATATGGGGACTTCAATGATAATTTTCTTTGCATTGACATTGGTAATGTTTTGTAAGTATTAGTATAATGTCCGTAAAAATTGCATTCAACACAGTTTAGTTGCAGTATACGAGACCATTGACACTTACCGTTATATATATAAATGTATACAACACGCACCACATGCACGTATATTTTGTGTAAGCGCCTGTATATACTAATCATTTTATGGGGGTTTACACAGGTTTTAAACAGTTATAACTTCATGAAATTGTAAATTCACAAAAATATATTTTAGTGTGTTTGTGTTTCCTGACGCTACTAGTAACGTGGCATTGTGAAATGAAAGAATTTCCAATAAGAATTGAGATCTCGTTTCATTTTCTCGATTTGTCGACACGATGGCCCATAAATATACTAAATGGCAGGGACTTATACGTAATCATTTAAACAGCTAGAAACAGCAGACGATCTCGTTCATTCATTTATTTGAATAAATTATTTATGTAAATGCTTTTATTTGTTAATGTTTGTTTCTTTCTATCTGACATTCTTGATATTTAAGTCCTTGTTGCTCTAACGAAAATTTGGAATGCATTAACGATAGAGTCTCAACGTGGTCGCTCTACACGCTATGTTATAAATAGCTGCCAAATCTCCTTTAGAAATTGTTGTTGACAAACAACAGCAGAAATTGTATTCACCTCAATAGACGTCATTGATTGGTTGAAATTGTCGAAATGCAAGAAATTTAACAACAAATGCAAGAAATTTAACAACAAATGCAAGAAATTTAACAACAAATAGCTTACAAACCACAGAATTTTCTCAAGAAAGCCAAGAGAAAAAGATGTTTTATGTAACACATTCTACCAGTATACGAAGTTTAAAAGTGTTTAGTTATAAAGAAATTATTTTAAATATCTGCCGGTCAAAGTGAAAAGATCCTCTTTCGTTTTAACTATGAGGTTAAAAAAAAAAAAAGGAAAAGAAAAATGAACGTGGAAAATTCGACAGAAGTCGGTGACTAAAATATAGTCATTAAATGAAGCTGACTCTTTTTTAAACTGAAATTATTTTTTAAACAGAAATTTTATTTCAAATTGTGAATTATTGAAACAAAAAAAAAAAAATTGCCTGAAATCTCACAGGCAGCAAATGCCTTTGAGAAAAGAAGAGAGCATAATTAACAATGATCTTATTCAAAGGAACGACTTCCTATGGGATATTTGTGCTGTAATGATCGATATTGAAAACACCATTATGTTTCTAGCGTCGTTGGCTTGAATAAAAATTCAGCAGAGTGCTGTAAAGAGTCAATGTGTTTGGTGAATTGCCAGATATGTTCAGACTGAAAAGCTTGGAAGTGTCGCATATGAGGGCATGTCATGTGTATCACATATGATACGCAGAACATATTTCCCTGGCGTCCATGCACCACGCACACGCACACACACACATACATACACAAATTTAATGCATAATAAATGGATTTGACTGGTCAGGCGGTATTCACGAAAAAAGCTAATACA
>NC_042999.1:22738337-22763337 GCF_006345805.1 Octopus sinensis
TATCTATGGAATTTTAACATACAATATCAGTGATTAGATCATTACAACTGCTTAACGGGAAAGACAATGCTATCGAAGCAATAACACTATGAAGAAACAAAGAATTATTGTCCAAATTGTATTAAACAGTGATTAGCAGTATTATTGATTCTTGAGGTCAGGAAATAAACGCCACAGCATAATAAATGCTTGATGTAGAATTTAAATGTATCAATCAAGATCGACAGTTGAGTGTCGTTAGAAAGGTCATTCCAATGTCTTCGAGTGCAATAAGAGACAGCCCAATTGCCAAATCTCTTGCTGGAAATTACGTTATGTGGAGAGATAATGCGATAAGAATATTTCGTACAATAGAAGGCTAACAACTGCAACAGAAATCAGGCCGCCGAGAGAAGAATTTGTAAGTCAATTGCAGAGTTTTGAATATTATCCTTTGATCAATACTAATTCCATTGAGAAAGGAGATAAATACGGCAAGAAGAGAAAGCAGCAAACTGAATACTTTCCAAATGATTCGCTTCCTTCTGAGTGCTAATTTCATATCACGCAAGATTCGACTTCGCCTATCATTCCTTCGGGAATTAAATAATAAAATACTGTAATCAACGAATTCCTCATTTTCTTGAGAAAAAAAAAATTAGCTTCATAATTATAATTATTAGGAAGAAATCACTATTAAGTTATTTTTATTTTGCATAGCTAATGTAAAACACAATCTGAATAGAATGTGCCAAACTGATTCTTTAATCTGCGGATGAAATCAAACAAAGAACTGCTCATATACAATATAGAACTAATTAAAGAGTAGGAACAAGAAAGCTACGAAATTATGATAAGAATCTGTGAATGCTTCAGGCTTTTTCGTTCACTGTTTGTTTACCTTGTTTAGTTTTTGTTTTTTGGTGTTGTTTTGTTCTGAGACAGAGCTAGCAAATGCAACAAAATTCCATTGACGTGTTCATTGAAATTAATTCCATTCTTATATTGATTTTCTTACATAATATTCATGGAAATTAATAAAGGATCTTAATAGAGTAGCGTAGCAATTTTTAACTAACATTTTATCAGATTTGTTTAAAAGGTTGTCATAGAATTTCAAAGAGCTTTTAAAAGATTTCTTTTCCCAGATAATATTGTTAAGTATGATTAGGTCAGACACCATCAGTATTAATGGAACGCACATTATTCAATTATAAGGCACGACAAATGCACAATATATTTCTGTATGTCTATCTTGACTGTCGTCTTTTATTAAAACAAGCGTGGAACATTATTGCAAATTTCTGAAATGAATTCAAATCATGGGGGATCATTTGTGTCTCATTTACTTACCCTGACCTTCTTAACGACCACCAAAAATTCAAACCTTGTTGCGGTATGGTGGCGAGCTGGCAGAAACGTTAGCACGCCGGGCGAAATGCTTAGCGGTATTTCGTCTGCGTTACGTTGTGAGTTCAAATTCGCGAGGTCGACTTTGCCTTTCATCCTTTCGGGGTCGATAAATTAGTACCAGTTACGAACTGGGGTCGATGTAATCGACTTAATACCTATGTCTGTCCTTGTTTGTTCCCTCTGTGTTTAGCCCCCCTTGTGGTAGTAAAGAAATAGGTATCCTCTCTCCCGGTGATGATTTATTTCATTATATCGCCAAAAACCCCGCGGAACCGCCGGAAGCAATACCAAATCAATGATATCTATGGAATTTTAACATACATATCAGTGATTAGATCATTACAACTGCTTAACGGGAAAGACAATGCTATCGAAGCAATAACACTATGAAGAAACAAAGAATTATTGTCCAAATTGTATTAAACAGTGATTAGCAGTATTATTGATTCTTGAGGTCAGGAATAACGCACAACAGCATAATAAATGCTTGATGTGAATTTAAATGTATCAATCAAGATCGACAGTTGAGTGTCGTTAGAAAGGTCATTCCAATGTCTTCGAGTGCAATAAGAGACAGCCCAATTGCCAAATCTCTTGCTGGAATTACGTTATTTGGAGAGATAATGCGATAAGAATATTCGTACAATAGAAGGCTAACAACTGCAACAGAAATCAGGCCGCCGAGAGAAGAATTTGTAAGTCAATTGCAGAGTTTTGAATATTATCCTTTGATCAATACTAATTCCATTGAGAAAGGAGATAATACGGCAAGAAGAGAAAGCAGCAAACTGAATACTTTCCAAATGATTCGCTTCCTTCTGAGTGCTAATTTCATATCACGCAAGATTCGACTTCGCCTATCATTCCTTCGGGAATTAAATAATAAAATACTGTAATCAACGAATTCCTCATTTTCTTGAGAAAAAAAAAATTAGCTTCATAATTATAATTATTAGGAAGAAATCACTATTAAGTTATTTTTATTTTGCATAGCTAATGTAAAACACAATCTGAATAGAATGTGCCAAACTGATTCTTTAATCTGCGGATGAAATCAAACAAAGAACTGCTCATATACAATATAGAACTAATTAAAGAAGTGAACAAGCAAGCTACGAAATTATGATAAGAATCTGTGAATGCTTCAGGCTTTTTCGTTCACTGTTTGTTTACCTTGTTTAGTTTTTGTTTTTTGGTGTTGTTTTGTTCTGAGACAGAGTAGCAAATGCAACAAAATTCCATTGACGTGTTCATTGAAATTAATTCCATTCTTATATTGATTTTCTTACATAATATTCATGGAAATTAATAAAGGATCTTATAGAGTAGCGTAGCAATTTTAACTAACATTTTATCAGATTTGTTTAAAAGGTTGTCATAGAATTTCAAAGAGCTTTTAAAAGATTCTTTTCCCAGATAATATTGTTAAGTATGATTAGGTCAGACACCATCAGTTATTAATGGAACGCACATTATTCAATTATAAGGCACGACAAATGCACAATATATTTCTGTATGTCTATCTTGACTGTCGTCTTTTATTAAAACAAGCGTGGAACATTATTGCAAATTCTGAAATGATTCAAATCATGGGGGATAATTTGTGTCTCATTTCTTACCCTGACCTTCTTAACGACCACCAAAAATCAAACCTTGTTGCGGTATGGTGGCGAGCTGGCAGAAACGATTAGCACGCCGGGCGAAATGCTTAGCGGTATTTCGTCTGCGTTACGTTGTGAGTTCAAATTCCGCCGAGGTCGACTTTGCCTTTCATCCTTTCGGGGTCGATAAATTAAGTACCAGTTACGAACTGGGGTCGATGTAATCAACTTAATACCTATGTCTGTCCTTGTTTGTTCCCTCTGTGTTTAGCCCCTTGTGGGTAATAAAGAAATAGGTATGGTGGCTTGTGATCCTCAATGATCCCGAGAGCTATACCAGCGGAGTGCGAGCTCCTGGTAGGGCTTTCCATATTGAACAGATCAACGGATAGGGGCCAGACTAATATGGAACATCTCCAAACAGAAGTAAAAATGGATTTGGGTAAGTTCAACATCTCTGCCTAGACAAAAAAAGGAAGCAAAGTTACTGAAGCATCGATGACAATTCAAAACCAAAAACAGAGAGAGAAACACATGAGGGAAACATATGTTTCCCTCAGAGAAACATATGAGGCAAAACTTAAATAGCGGAGCCAAAGCGGTGAGCTGACAGAAACGTTAGCACGCCGGGCGAAATGCTTAGCGGTATTTCGTCTGTCTTTACGTTCTGAGTTTAAAATCCGCCGGGGTTCACTTTGCCTTTCATCCATTCGGGGTCGATAAATTAAGTACCAGTTACGCACTGGGGTCGATGTAATCGACTTAATACCTATGTCTGTCCTTGTTTGTCCTCTCTATGTTTAGCCCCTTGTGGGTAGTAAAGAAATAGGTATTTCGTCTGCCGCTACGTTCTCACTTCAAATTCCGCCGAGGTCGACTTTGCCTTTCATCCTTTCGTGCTCGATTAAATAAGTACCAGTTACGCACTGGGGTCGAGATAATCGACTCAATCCGTTTGTCTGTCCTTGTTTGTCCCCTCTGTATGTAGCCCCCTGCGGGCAGTAAAGAAGTAAGAAACGTTAGCAAGCCGGGTGAAATGCTCAGCGGTATTTCGCCTGTCTTTACGTTCTGAGTTCAAATTCCGCCGGGGTCTACTATCAGGGTCGATAAATTAAGTACCAGTTGCATACTGGGGTGGATCTAATCGACTGGACCCCTCCCACCAAATTTCGGGCCTTGTGCCTAGAGTAGAAAAGAATATCTCAGGGGAGCCTTCTGCGTTAAAAAATATCAACATAGTAAAGTCTAAAATATGTAAAACAGTGAGTCATACAGCTTAGATATTTAATTAAATAATAGATCTTCGTAATAAATCTCATCTCTTAAGCAATGTCTTCATGTTAGCTATATATTCCGTTCAGAATCGAAAACATATAATGAAAAACTTTAATTAAATATTTCGACCTAATTAAGTTTCTTAAATGAAACATCTTAGAATATATTACCTCCGTTGCTATGGTTATGGTTGTTACTGCCATCGTGGTGATCGTAGTTTTTGTTGTTGCTATGGCCATTTTTGTTGATGATATGATGGTTGCTATCGTTATTACTGTTTTTAAAGATATCGTTATTCCTGTTGCTATATTTCTTGTTGCTGCCGTTGTTACTATACAAGTCGTTGCTATAGTTACTGTTGTTTGTAGTCATTTTTGTTATTGCTATAATTCTTGCTGCTACTATTACTGTTGTTGGTTGTTTATATAACATCTGTTGTTGCTGTAGTTATTATTGCTATTTCTGTCACTTCTGTTGCTATTGTTGGTTGTTGCAATAACACTTGTTGTTGCCGTAGTTAATGTTACTGTTGCTATTGTTTCTACATCTTTTCTTGTTGCTATAGTTATTATTAGTGTTATAGTAACTGTTGCTATTGCTACAATTACTGTTCTTGTTGCTATAGTTATTGTCGGTCTTATGATTATTGTTGTCGTAACAATAGTTGCTGTTGTAGTCATTGCTGTTCTTGTCTGATATTGTTGTTGTTGCTATTATTACTGTTGTTGCTAATCCCTCGAATTTTTGGCCTTGTGCCCAGAGTAGAATAAAAATTAATCTGGTATACCAAACATTTTCAAAATTAGGTATTTAGGATGGCAAAGTTTCAAAGCTTTCGCCTGTTACAAATACAAAAAAGTATATATTTGTTAAAAAATTGATCAACTCCAGTCCCCACATTTCAGAGGAACGGTGTTAATCAATTAATTTAGTTAATGAATGAATGATGAATGAATGAATGAATGGAAAAATAAATAAATAAATAATTGAACGAAATTATTTCTTTAAGAGAACGAATAAGAAATTACAATGAAATTTCATTTAAAAAAGTGTTAAGGTCTTTTTTTGATTTTTTTTTGCTCATAATTATTATTTCGTGAAGAATTAAGATATTCTGTAATTAGTGTTTCTAACGACAGATGTAGCGACAGAATGCAGGGAAATGTGGATAGATAATATAGTGGTGTGTATCTGTATACATAGAGAGAAGGAGAGATAAGTAGGGAGATTGCTAGATAGGTAAATAGACTGACAAATAGATAGATAGATAGATAGATAGATAGATAGATAGATAGATAGATACACAGACAGACAGAACGATAGACAGACAGATAGATAGACAGATAGATAAATAGAAAGATAAATAGATAGATAGATAGATAGATAGATAGATAGATAGATAGATAGATAGATAAATGTAAATATAAATAGATAGATAGATAGATAGATAGATAGATAGATAGATAGATAGATAGACAGACAGACATAGGCAGATAGATAAATAGAAAGACAAATAGATTGATAGATAGAAAGACAGACAGCCAGATACATAGATATACACATACGCACGCATACATACACGCACGCACACACACAAACACAACATACATATATAACATACATACATACATACATTCACACCCAGACAAACTATCTCTCTTGATGTTGTATCTTGTGTAGGTTTGTATGTGTGAATGAACTTATGTAAGTACATGTATGTATCTATCTATACACATATATATGTGCGTGCATGTGTATTTGTGTGTGTGTGTGTGTGTGTGTGTGATACAAAACTCTGTCGCAGGGGACTTATCCTAACGAGAAGATTTCAATATTCATCTAATCCCTTAGAACTAACGAATCGTTCGTTAAGGAGCAGCGATTTGCCCTTGTCTAGCAGCTCCTATTTACAATTGCTATATTTCACTGAGACGGCGAGCTGGCAGAAACGCTAGCGTGCCGGGCGAAATGCTTAGCGGTATTTCGTCTGCGTTACGTTGTGAGTTCAAATTCCGCCGAGGTCGACTTTGCCTTTCATCCTTTCGGGGTCGATAAATTAATACCAGTTACGCATGGAGTCGATGTAATCGACTTAATACCTATGTCTGTCCTGTTTGTCCCCTCTGTGTTAGCCCCTTGTGGGTAATTAAGAAATAGGTATTTCGTCTGTCGTAATTCTGCCGAGGTCGACTTTGCCTTTCATCCTTTCGGGGTCGATAAATTAAGTACCAGTTTCGCACTGGGGTCGATGTAATCGACTTAATCCTTTTGTCTGTCCTTGTTTGTCTCCTCTATGTTTAGCCCCTTGTGGGTAGTAAAGAAATATATATTTCACTGAGACATTTGAAAATTAAACAATAAACATCTTAATAAAAAGCAAACTCATCATCGATGACAAGGTACGAACCATCGACGTATCGAATGCCTAGCTGTGCTTTACCCCATCGATTAATACACAAATACTTGTTCGGGTCTCTTAAAGTTTGGCATACTTCTAGTAAAACAAAAAATCCAACCTTTCTCTGCTCGTATTCCAATCGACATTTCTCTAAATAAATTCACCAATAATAGTCGACAGGTGACAACAAGAATTAAGTTGTAATTAATAGAAATAAAACCAAAGATTCGTTAATGCCCCAGTGATCAGTTAACAAAAATAGCCATAAAGAAATGTTACTTGGTCGAGAGATTGAAAGGAAATTGTTAGTTGACGAAAATAGCAACTACACTATGTAAGTCTGATTCCAAACATAACTCTAGAAGGTTCCATTTCATTGGATTTTGTTTTAAATTATTTCAGCTTCATCGTTTTCGCTTTCTCTCTTGAATATCGATTTCTCATTTCTTACGCCAAGTCACTGCAATTATTCGTATCGATAGCAGTACCAATGCATCAACCGATAGATCAATGTTTCGTATCTTGTCATCAGTTCTGCCTCGTAATTCATCGGTAAGATAAGACAGTTCTTACTGACCTAATCCGAGCCAAATTCTAAATAAATACAACAGAATAACTTAATTTCTTCGCTAGAAGTACCGCAATTTTTCATGTCGATAGCAGCACGAATGAATCAATCGATAGATCACTGGTTCGTATCTCATCATCTGTACTGCTTCGTAATTCATAAGAAAGATAAGATATTTTGTTCGTAGTTGTCTAATCCGCGCCTAATCTTTATATATAAAAGTCAAGTTGTGTGTCTGTCTCCTACGATTTAGATTCCTAACTACTCCCACATTTTGCGGTGCAGTGTAACCAAAAGCGGGTATCTTATAGTCGTGATTCATATCGAGCCCTTCTGGGTATTAGCGCGCGTCTACGATGAGTCTACGATTTTAAAAATAATTTACCATCATTTTTTCCATTTTAATGCATTTTTTCGCTATTATATAAGGGAAGTAACTCTCTAAAAATGTCTATGATGAGTCAACGATTTTTTTTTCCATTTTTAATGCATTTTTTTTTGCTATTTTTGGGCTATAACTCTCTAAAAATGCTTATATAGTTATTTCCCTTACAAACCCGAGCAACGCCGGGCGATACTGCTAGTTCTAAATAAATGCGATAGAATGGTCTAAATTCCTTTCTAGAAGTACTGCAAAGCACCAGTTACTCAAACGAGAAGTAGATGCTTCTGGTCTTGGCATCACTGCTGTTTCATAATCCATAGACACGATAAGATATTTGGTTGCTAATGGTCTAATCCGTACCTAATTCTAAATAAATACAGGAGAGTCATTTAATTTCTTCCCTTAGAAGCACTGCAATAGTTCGTGTCGGTAAAATCACCAGTGAATCAGTCGATAGATCTATGTTTTGTAACTTCGTCAGTGCTGTTTCGTAATTCATAAACAAAATCATGTTCCTAATAGTCTAATCTCAGCGCTCTAATTCCAACTAAATACGACTGGATTGTTTAATTTCCTGATTAGAAGTAATAGCAAAACTACAAAAATCTACGAGCACTTTGACGACTTGCAATGGAGTGAGTCCTGATTGGAAGAAGAAGAAGAAGAAGAAGAAGAAAAAAAAAATGTGATCTGCGACAGATTAGCTTCCTAGATAAACGCACGCACAGTAAAATATTTCATGAGCATAAAATAGTAGTGAATGTTTAAAGCATAAATGCTATGATGGACCGAGAAAGTAAGTCCTTGAAAGGAAATAACAGTTTCAGATTTTAGCACAGGGCCAGAAATTTTAGGGGTTGGGTATTGTCGATGAAAGGCAAATTCGACCTTGACGGCGTTTGAACTGAGAACGCAAAGAGCCAGATAAAATGCCGCTAAGTATTTTGTCTGACGCGCTAACGATTCTGCCAGCTCGACGTTTCTTGAAACGAAATTGTAAAACATGTCAGGTGCAAGGTTGCTACTATTGCTGTTGTTGTTGTTAAGCAACAAGACGGGTAAGGGCGATGGTCTAGGGCTTAGGGGCGGGAGACTCCCAGACCTTGGAAAAAAAAACTTTGGTCGTCTTGTTGTTGTCGAGGGCTCTTCGCTGAAGCCCGACACCACTGGGAGGTGGCCCTCGAAGTCGCTGGAAATGGAGATCTCCAGGTCCAAATTCTTGGACGGCTGCTGTTGTTGCTGCTGGCACTGCTGTCTTCTTCTTCTTTTCTTCTTCTTCTTCTTCTTCTTCTTCTTCTTCTTCTTCTTCTTCTTCTTCTTCTTCCAATCACGACTCATGCCATTAGCTACAACGAATAATCTCTAATTCGAGCTTACTCTAAGCTACTAAGAATGCGTGTGGCAACTTGAAGATCCACCCACCACACGCGATAGACCGGCGTTTGCACGGGCGCGGAAGCTACGTTGTTATCCTCATTCCGTAAACGGTGGCTTTTAACGGGTGGAGAGCTGAACCATCCTGGGGTACAGAGGATTCGCTATCTAGACTAGAGTCTGAAAGTTTACCACACCATAGTGGGTTACACCATGGTTCCTCTGCTTTGTGGCAGAAGTAGGGAGAAAGAGCGAGAGAAAGTTGTGAAAGAGTACAGCGGGGTTCACCACCCTCCCCCGCCGTTGGCTCGTGGAGCTTAGGTGTTTTTGCTCAATAAACACTCACAATGCCCGGTCTGGGAATCGAAACCGCGTTCTTACGACTGCGAGTCCGCTACCCTAACCACTGGGACATTGCGGCTCCACTGCTGCTGTTACTGTTGCTGTTGCTGTTGAGCGAACGGCCTTCTTCCCAGAGCTCGCAAGATGGGAGAAGTCCGAAACGTGGTCCTTTGCTATTCGTAAGACCCGCAGAAGAGAAAGCAGGTCAACCCCCGACACCGAGAGCATCGACGGATGGATGAGTGCGCATCCAGGCTCTGCGGTTGCGTAGGAAGCCGGGGACAAGAAACAGGAAGAAAGAGTGAGAGGAAGTTGGGGCGAAAGAGTACAACAGGGTTCGCCACCACTCCCTGCCGGAGCCTCATGGAGCTTTAGGTGTTTTCGCTCAATAAACACACACAACGCCCGGACTGGGAATCGAAACCGCGATCCTACAACCACTCTGTCACTGAACCCGGAACCATGTTTTTCGTAAGCAAGCTACTTACTACACAGTCACACCCACGCCTATATATATATAGGTATGTTTATCTGTATGCACGTCCTTTTATATATTAATACGTTTATTTAGTAGTCTCTGTGCTTCTCTGTGTTTTTGCTTTAGGTGTTTTTGCTCAATAAACACACACAACGCCCGGACTGGGAATCGAAACTGCGATCCTCCGACCGCGAGTCTGCTGCCCTAACCACTGGGCTATTGCTCCTCCACTGCTGCTGTTGTTGCTGTTTAGCCTTCGGTCGTCTCTGATTACGCAAACCTTTGAACAAAGACATTCCAGCTGTGACCGCAAGCGTTTCTCATGGTATAACACAAGGGAGATTTAACTGCAATTTCTAGCGAGTTGAGCTGAGATATAACCGCTCCCTCGTTGCTCTTGTACTCTCTTGTTCGCATAAAGTTAATTATTATCCAAGATGAAAAAGGTTAAGACTGTTTTTCTTTTTTACCGATACCCAATATGCTAGAAACGTCAGTTTTATTTATGTCTCCACTTGGAAATACGAAAGCGCAGTTTTATACGGAGCTATAGCCCTACATTATTGTAAATTTCGCAAACCATCGTTTAATCCAATCAACCACACAATTGTCAAAAGGTCGAAACTATTTCCAACGCTCAATGAACGAATGGAGAATGTTAATAGAAATTGGCTGTCACGAGTCGATGTGAATCCGATTTCATTTAACTGTATCCCTTTGAGCAATATATTACATTCGGGCGAAAGGACCCCTATATAATTTATTCGCCATATTAGAATGCTGTATTATAGCGTTTTCGTGAGATATAATATAATATAAATGATTACTAAATTTGAAATAAACGCGAACGAATGAGATAATGCTTATACTTATGCCCTGCATTTACGATGCATCCCTCTGTGGTTTAGAAGTTTGCTGCGTAGCTATAATGTCTCAAGTTCAAATCGACGGCACGGCACCTTCTTTTGTTTTTTTTTTTTATCATAGCCTTTGGGCACGCCAAACCGTCTTTTACTTGTTTCCATCATTGAACCGCGGCCATGCTGGGACACCGTCTAAAAGGGTTTTATTCTTAACCAACACCCGATGAGAGACACACGCGCGCACACACACACACACACACACACACACACACACACACATATGTATATGTATGTATGTGTTTGTGGATGAGTGTGTTTGTATGTTAAGAAGCTTTTTTTGCAACTTATTTCTTTACTACCCACAAGGGGCTAAACACAGCATGTCGACCTCGGGGGAATTTGAACTCAGAAAGTAACGGCAGACAAAATACTGCTAAACATTTCGCCCGGCGTGCTAACGTTTCTGCCAGCTCGCCGCCTTCTTTTTTTTTTTGCAATCACGTCGTTTCAGGTTCAGTCCCACTGCATGGTACCTTAGATAAGTGTCTTTTTCTACAACATTGGATTGATCAATGTCTTATGAGTAAATTTGATTGACGGAAACTATGTGGAAGCTCGTAAGACGGCGAGCTGGCAGAATCGTTAGCACACCGGGCGAAATGCTTAGCGGTATTTCGTCTGCTGCTACGTTCTGAGTTCAAATTCCGCCGAGGTCGACTTTGCCTTTCATCCTTGCGGGGTCAATTAAATAAGTACCAGTTGCGCACTGGGGTCGATATAATCGACTTAATCCGTTTATCTGTCTTTGTTTGTCCCCTCTATGTTTAGGCCTTTGTAGGCAATAAAGAATTAGGAAACTATGTGGAAGCCCGTAGCTTACACACACATATGACAAAACTGCTATTGGTTTGGCTTAACTGATGTCAACAGAGGAATACTGAAGTTGGTATATGTGCCGCAGTAAATATACCTTTTCACAATGCATTTACATTTACATCAAGCATGATACATAAATGACTATTTTAGTCTACTGTTCTGTTGCATAGAATGTATTTTTATTCAGCTTGGCAGGTATTGGCAACATCAGTTTTGTTTATTCACTGTTTTTCTATTTACCAGTATAATCAAGTTTTGTCTGAGCTTGCGGTTGGTTGTGTGTACATACTATTGACAACGCCCAATGAAGCTGAAATGATCTAGTATTTTACTAGTCAATGGACGGAGATTTTAGTCTCCCTCTGGTATTTATATATATATATATATATATATATATATATATATATATATATATATATATAATGATAGATAGATATAGATAGATAGAGAGAGAGAGAGAGAGAGAGTGAGAGAGAGTATTTTTTTTAGAATTAAGGCGCATCAACACGCTGGACGCCAGAATTGGTTAGATACCATAACATATGGTTCATAGTGAGGTAAAACAATCATGAAGTGTCATGTGTTGGTAGTATACAGCAGGTATGTAGATATGTAAGTACCAAATTCAATTTAAACCATAAGTCCAAATCAATGCTGGCTCCAGGTGCGGTGTATATATAAAAGAACACACGTGAGAGTTAAAATTTAGTAGTAAATTTAAAACACCATTTGTGCACTTATATAATATATATATATATATATCACCGTGACCGACCAGGCTATCAGATGTTGTTACACATCGCTGGTCACAATGCGCTTCGCATTGTTGTTAGCCTTCAAATGATTGCACCCCGCTGGCTAAGCGAGCAGGCCAATATATATATATATATAATATAATAAATAATATATATAATATACATACATACATCCCGAGCGTCAAGCTAATACACCTGCTTGTTGTTCACACACCTGTTTTCGTCTTTTGTTTTTCTGTAAATTTCAACTATATGCATGTTTGTGTGTGTGTGTGTGTGTGTGTGTGTGTGTGTGTGTGTTAGGGTTTATGCTGGGTTACATTTCGCAATGTGTCCGTTTTTCGTTTAACAAAGTGGTAAGGTGAGATTTAAGGGTGGTGTGGCTGCTATTTCGATAGAGGTCGAATTGCCGGCAAGTAATCGTTCTCCAGTAATCGATAACATATATTTGTTGATTTATTGAATTATACCCTTCCATGATTGTGCATATATTGAAAATCATAAATCATTGCAAATTAATAAAATCTAGAGAGGGAGAGAGAGAGAGAGAGAGAGAGAGCGAGAGAGCGAGAGAGAGAGAGAGAGAGAGAAGGAAACCGACAAATAGATAAATTGGCTGACAGGTAGGTAGGTAGATAGACATATATATGGTATATATATATATATATATATAGATGGTCAGATACTTAGATTGATAGATAGATAGATAGATAGATAGATAGATAGATAGATAGATAGATAGATAGATAGATAGATAGATAGATAGATAGATAGATAGATAGGTAATAGATAGATAGTTAGATAGATAGGTAGATAGATAGATAGATAGTTAGATAGATAGATATTTAGATAGATAGGTAGATAGATAGATAGGTAATAGATAGATAGGTAGGTAGGTAGGTATGTAGATAGATAGATAGATAGATAGGTAGATAGATAGATAGATATATAGTTAGATAGATGGATAGCTAGACAGATTGATTGATTGATGGATAGGCCGACAAATAGATGAATTAAATTGGAGGTAGATAGATGGGCAGACAGACAGACAGATAGATAGACATACAGATAGACTGATAGATAGATAGGCGGAAAATAGAAAGAGAGAGAGAGAGAGAGAAAGAGAGAGAGAGACTGTCCAAATAGCTAAATTGACCGAAAGGTAGGTAAGTAGGTTGGTAGTAGGTAGGTAGATAGACATATAGAATATATATAGTATATATATATATATATATATATATGTATTATATTATAATATAATATATATAATATATTATATATATATATATATATATATATATATATATATATATATATATATATATATATATAGAGAGGAGAGAGAGAGAGAGAGAGAGAGAGAGGGAGAGAGATAGGCGAAAAATAAATAGAGAGAGAGGTATGGTTCGTGTTATAGTTTCAGTATTATCGGTAACTATAGATACGAAAATACAAACCGGAATCTATAAGTTCATATAAGCAATATTGTTTTGCAGCCATAAGTAGTTGCTTGAATACTGTATGATGCCGAACGCGTATATTAATGTGGTTCTTTTGATCTAACTAAATTAAGTTTAGTAACGCAGCCAAATACGAGCAGGAGCTTTCGGCACTCGTCTTGATTAAATTCGGCGTCTCATTCTACACATACATGAGGGCGTTCAGACTTACACACACATACACGTATACCCGTAGTCATACTTTACTCATATACTCATAGCCACACAAATATATAAATATATATATATATACATACATATATATAGTGCATAGACACGCCTACATTTACGTATATCATACATATGTAGAGTACGTAGATACGATATATATATTATATATATAGTATATATATATATATAATATATAGATATATATAGATATATATATATATATTATATATATATATATATATGTTATATATGATATATATAGATTATATATATATATATGGTATCTATATATTATATATATATATTATATATATATATATATATATATATATATATATATATATGTATATATATATATATATATATATGGAATTGAGCAATATTATTGTAGGTGTCGAAATTGTAGTGATATTTGGTCGATAACTGATGAGGGAATGAGCATGTCTGCGTTTATTATGCATGTTTTTCCAGTTATTGTCAATGTTCCTTTGCCATGTCCATGCCAGACTTTTATTGTTATATGTGTGTGTGTTTGTGTGTTTGCGTGTGCGTGTTTGTATATATCTCTACCTATCTATCCTTCTATCTACATATATAAAATTATACCTCCACGCTAGAAATAGCAGCCAAAACCTAACTCTAAAACCACATGAAATGTTCATACCGCACCAGTAGAGATGACAAAAGGACAAGATGAACTAGCAAAAAATTACTGGATAATTCCAGATCCTGGATTTCTGGCCACTTGATAAGATCGATAATTAAATTAACGATCTTATCCATATTTATATAAATTTATATCTACACACACACACACACACACACACACATAGTTAATCCAAACATGAAAACATAAAGAGAATACACAACAACGCGGGGACGTGGAACAAGTATAGTGTTATTGGACGCTCAGGAAAAGGAAGAAAGTAGGAGGATTTAACGTTTCGAGGGGAACTCTTCGTCAGAAACATAGGAAAAAGAAAGATCCAAGGAAGGGAAGACGGAGAAAGAAAATCGCCAACGCTACACACGCGGTCACACACACACACACAAACACACACAACACACAAACACACACACACACACACACACACACACACCACACACAATATATATATAGTTAATCCAAACAAGAAAGCACAAAAAAAACACACAACGCGAGAGACGTGGAACAAATATAGTATTATTGGATGCTCAGGAAAGAGGAAAGGAAAGAAGGAGGGTTAACGTTCGAGCGGAGCTCTTCGTCGGAAACATAGGAGAAGGAAAGATCCAGAGAAGAGAAGACAGAGGAAAAAAATCGCCAACGCTACACACGCGGTCACACACACACACAACAAACACACACACACACACACACACACACACACACACACACACACACACACATATATATAGTTAATCCAAACAAGAAAGCACAAAAAAACACAACAACGCGAGGACGTGGAACAAATATAGTATTATTGGATGCTCAGGAAAGAAGGAAAGAAGGAGGGTTTAACGTTTCGAGCGGAGCTCTTCGTCGGAAACATAGGAGAAGGAAAGATCCAGAGAAGAGAAGACAGAGGAAAAAAATCGCCAACGGTACACACGCGGTCACATATATACATATATAAACATGTGTGTGTGTGGTGTGTGTGTGTGTGTGTGTGTGTAGGTGTGCGCGTAACGTTACATTTACATGTATGCAGACTCAAGCTCCCAACTCGCGCGAGTGTCTACTTTGACTCTCTTCTTCGACCAGCAATTTGCGAAAACGCAGAGGTTCAATGGACGATATGTGACGTTCTTTGTTAAAGAATCGTACCTTTGTTTCTTTTCTGTATTTTTTGTTCTCAGTCAATAGCGCAGTATTGTGCTAAGCATTTATTAAAATCTCACATTATTCTAAATTCTTGGAAACGTGATGATTTTCCGCTAGCCATTGGATCGTATGTAGAAAGCCATTAAATATTTCGTCTTCATATCGTATAGCTGGTTGAATTTAGCAATTTGGACATATACAGAGATACCCTCACTTTATGATCACTTACTAAAACAATATATTTTTGTATTTTAAAAAATTAAACGTCAAAATGAAAGGATAATTCGATGGCTAATGTAATTGATATTAATTTAAATAGATAGATAGATAGATAGATAGATAGATAGATAGATAGATAGATAGATAGATAGATAGATAGATATTAATAATAATTTAAATGGAAATTTGACAAGGTAGTTGATGCTACATCGAAGAGGCCAGGGAATAGAAGAAAGAAGACATGCACCCAACACCAGAGCTGAAGACACCTCCGAAAGCGGGGCCCCACCACGTCAAAACGGTAGAGGAGTAGGGGCCGAAACCGGACGTGGTTCCTCCTGATGATGTCTTGAGCTAACTGGATCCTATAAAGGAGCTGTTGTGGTAGCAGACCACGAAACACGGTTGAAAGTCCTCAGAAAGAAATGGAAAACAACTTTAAAAACAAAATAGAGATCGTGAATGAACAAAAACCGAGAAAATTGTTCAAATTTACCTTTCGGCCAGCCAAGTGTTTCTTTTAGCTTTTTATATTTTATTCGCTTCAGTCATGTACTTGCGGCCATGCTGGGGCACCACTTTGATAAGTTTCGCGGAACGAATCGATTCCTGTACTTATTTCTCTTTCTAAGTTTGACACTTATTCTATCAGTCTTTTATGCCGAACCACTAGGTTCCACAGACGTAAACAAACCAATACCGCTTGACAACCGGCATTAGTTTGTTTACGTCCCCTCAAGTAAGCAGTTACAATGGACTTCTACACAATTTCCGTCTACGAAATTCTCTCACAAGTTATTGACTGGCTTGGGGCCATAATACAATACACACTTGCCCAATGTACCGCGCAGTGTGTTTGCAAAGCGAGGTTCGTGACCACATACCTATGTCTGCACCTACATATATATGTGTGGAGGCGCAAAAGCCCAGTGGTTAGGGCAGCGGACTCGCGGTCGTAGGATCGCTGTTTCGATTCCCAAACCGTGCGTTGTGAGTGCTTATTGAGCGAAAACACCTAAAACACCTAAAGATTCCACACTTTCTCCCACTCTTTCTTCTGTTGGCCTGCTCGCCTAGCCAGCAGGGTGGCGTCATTCGAAGGCTAAAACAATGCGAACGCATTGTGACCAGCGATGTGTAACAACATCTGATGGTCTGGTCTGTCACGTGATCACGTGATATATATATATATATATATAATATATATATATATATATGTATGTATGTATATATATATGTATATATACATATATGTATATATATGTGTTTGTGTGTGAGTGTGTGTGTATATACACACACACACACACACACACATATATATTTCCTTCTCCTTTTTCTTCTCGTTTTACAATCGTGCCCGATTACAAACCTTTCCTCCTCGATCTCCACAAGCGCCTAAAACAACACCTTCGCACTCTTCCTTCCCGCTACTTTCAGCCTTCTATTCACCTTTCCCTACTAATTTTCAAAAAAAAAAAACACTTCGCCATGATAAATCGCTAGCCACTACACATTCTTTATTTTCTCTCCTTATTTCTTTCTGTGTTCTTTTCTGTGGAAGATCGTAGGCTCGAAACGTTAAAGACTTTTTCACTTCCCGAGCGTTATACTAATACATGTGTTCGTTGTCTACACCACTTGTCTTCGTCTTTTGTTTTTTATTTGCGAATTCTCCCTATATATATATATATATATGTATATATACATATATGTATATATACATATATGTATATATACATATATGTATATATATGTGTTGTGTGTGAGTGTGTGTGTATATACACACACACAATTTTCATAAAGAAAATATATTTGGATGGCGTTAAAAGTTCGCAGGCTTTGCAATCTACAACGGAAGGGAATAAAGAAGTAATTATATTTATTCCTCGCATCCATGAACAGGGGTAGCTGATTAAGGACAGCGATTAAATATTCCCATAATGCAAGCTGTTATTTGTGATATATCATAACTATTATTAAAATACCGAAAGATGCAACAAAGGTGTCGGCCAATAAAGGTTTGCTGCAAGCAGTGGCTGTTTTTCTTTTTCTGTAGATATGTATATAAAAATAAAGCTAGCTGGAGAATGCAGAATGCTAGTGAATGCAGATAATGAAGAGACAAATTTGTTCATGAAACAGAAGAAATAATAAAATGTGGTTTAAAACACTCACGAATTGTTAATGTTGATAATACGTTCTCATTTTAGATGTGCGTGTTCGAGAGAAGCCATATTGCAAAAGATAAATAATCGATGTATGGTTTTAAAGTAGCTAAAAATCAGTTAACCTTATTTGGAAATAACGCAAGGGAAAACTAATACAGATTGGTGAAGGCGTGTGGATTAGCGGTTAAGGGCATTCGGAAGGCGGCAAGCTTGCAGAATCGTTAGCACGCTGGGTGAAATGCTTTGCGGTATTTCGTCTGCCGTTACGTTGTGAGTTCAAATTCCGCCGAGGTCGACTTTACCTTTCATCCTTTCGGGATCGATTAAATAAGTACCAGCTACGCACTGGTGTCGATGTAATCGACTTAATCCGTTTATCTGTCCTTGTTTGTCGCTTCTGTGTTTATCCCCTTGTGGGTAGTAAAGAAATAGGTATTTCGTCTCCTGTTACGCTGTGAGTTCAAATTCCGCCGAGGTCGACTTTGCCTTTCATCCTTTCGGGGTCGATTAAATAAGTACCAGTTACAAACTGGGGTCGATGTAATTGACTTAATCCGTTTGTCTGTCCTTGTTTGTCCCCTCTGTGTTTAGCCCCTTGTGGGCAATAAAGAAATAGGTTAATGCCATTCGGCTCACGATCGTAAAGTCGGGAGTTCGATACCCGGCAAAGTGTTGTGTTCTTGAGCAAAGCACCTTATTTCACGTCACTCCATTCAGCTGACAAAAAAAAAAAATGAATTGTACCTGTAATTCACATTTTGTGTCACGCTAAATCTCCCTCAGAACTACGTTAAGGATACGCATGTTCGTGAATGCTCTTGCACTTTAATTTTACGGGCAGGCTTATTCGAATCAACTGGAACACTCGTCGTCGTAACCGACGGAAGGTTTTCTTTTTTTTTAATTTAAAACTCATGCTTGTGCAGCGTGCCGAAAATCCAAGGGAACTTAACGGCTCCGTAAAAGCTTTACTTCCAGTCATACGGAAAGCAAAGTCAAGAGTGGGGGTTTTGTTGTTTGTCTTTGTTTATTGATTTTCTCGTCACTTTTGCTAGAAGTAGCAAAAATATATATATATTTTTACGCCCTTTTCAAGCCTAGCCAGGCTCATGGGCCCTGTTTCCCGGTTTCTGTGGCGTATGTGTTCCCCCCAGCTAGACGGGACGCCAGTCCATCGCAGCGTTACTCAAGAAACAGGAAAAGAGAGTGAGAGAAAGTTGTGGCGGAAGAGTACAACAGGGGTCTCCACCCCTCCCCCCTGCTGGAGCATCGTGGAGCTTTCTTTTTTTAAGTGTTTTCGCTCAATAAACACACACAACGGCCGGTCTGGGATTCGAAACCGCGATCCTCCGACCGCGAGTCCGCTGCCCTAACCACTGGGCCATTGCGCCTCCACAGCAAAAATATATAATGAAAACAAAACAATTTTATTTCATATACTACTGGTCGTTGATAATGCAACTTATCACTAACAATCTCTACGTTACCATCTAAATGTTAGACTCTCTTTTTTGCTGCGAAATACGACATTACATTTACAAACTCTGAATCAAACGTATTATCTTCGGCACGCATTTTATCAATAAATAAAAACTATTGAGAAGAAAGGAACACCAACAGTAAAATAATTTTGGAAATCATTCAATGTTTATTCTCGATGCAGTGAAAACAGTTCTTTCTACTATAGGCACATTGCCTGAAATTTTGGGGATGTGGTAAGTCGATTACATGAACCACAGTATTTGACTAATGTTTATTTCATCGTCCCCGAAAGGATGAAAGGTAAAGTCAATCTCGGTAGCATTTGAATTCAGAACTATAGCCGGAAGAAATGCTGTGAAGCATTTTTCAGACGTGCTAACCATTCTTCTTTCTTTTTATTGCCCAAAAGGGGCTAAACATAGAGGGGACAAACAAGGACAGACAAACGGATTAAGTCGATTATATAGACCCCAGTGTGTAACTGGTACTTAATTTATCGACCCCGAAAGGATGAAAGATAAAGCCGATCTCGGCAGAATTTGAACTCAGAATGTGGCGGCAGACGAAATACGGCTATGCATTTCGCCTGGCGTGCTAACGGTTCTACCAGTTTATTTTATCGTCCCCGAAAGGATGAAAGGTAAAGTCAACCTCGGTAGCATTTGAATTCAGAACTAGAGCCAGAAGAAATTCTGTGAAGCATTTTTTCCCGACGTGCTAACCATTCTGCCAGCTTGCCCTCTTAAATGCAGTAAAAAAAAAAAGGCTTCGAAATTTGGCACAAGGCTAGCAATTTCGGGAGAGGGGTAAGTCAATTATATTGACAAGAGTATTCAACTAATACTTATTTTATCGACCCCGAAAGAAGGAAATGTAAAGTCAACATCGGCGGAATTTGAACTCAGAACAATTCTGCCAGTTCGTCGCCCTAGATGCAGCGAAAATAATTCTTTCTACTATAGGCCCAAGGCCTGAAATTTGGGGGAGGGGACAAGTCGATTACATCGACTCCAGTGCATCACTGGTATTAGGATCTTTACCTTTTAAAATAACGAAATATACACCGCCAGAAGTTCTTCTGGCGGTGTATATTTGTTGACAAATAGCGGCAGTAATTTTATTCAGCTGAATACACGTCATTGATTGGTTGAAATTACCGAAATACGAGAACTTTAACGTGAAATAACTTCGTAAATATAAGTTTTTTTCAAAAATACTAAGAGTAAAAGGTATTTTATATGACACATTCTACCAGTGCCCAAAGTTTGAAAGTGTTTAGTTACAAAAACTTATTTTTTGAATCTATAGGTCAAAAGGTAAAGATCCAGTACTTATTTAATCGACCCCGAAAGGATGGAAGGCAAAGTCGACCTCGGCGAAATTTGAACTCAACGTAAAGACAGACGGAATACTTCAGAGCATTTTGTCCGGCGTATTGACAATTCTGTCTGTTTGCTGCCTTAGATGCAGCGAAAATAATGAGATCAGAACAAGTTACAGAGAAAATATCTGCCCTCAAATTATAGAATAATTTGAAACGATTTGTAGAACAAGTGGAGATTGTTTGATATGAAAGAGAAGCGATCATTGATCTTCTTAATAAGATTTACCTTGATGTTTCTACGAGTGACAGAAACGAGATTTTGATCCACGCGAACAAAAACTGACGCACGAAGACGTCGTTCAAATAGCTTCCACTTGTTTAAGTCATTGGACTGCGGCCATGCTGGGGCACTGCCGTGAAAGAATTAATTCAACAAATCGTTCCTAATACTTTCTTTTTAATGCAATGTAATTACCATTTCAAATATGCTTGTGTCAAGTTGATCTGGTAATAATATTATATATATACACATCACTGCTCAGCAATCCTACCTAGTATTTAAAAAAAATAGAAATATTAATATTTCTAAGTCTCTCTAAAGGAGACTACGGCAGCGGTACTGGATATTAATAGTTATCGCCAAGCTAACATTGCAGTCCAGAAATATAGGACGAATACTGCCGTTGATTAGCTCCAAGAGGCCGTCGCCTCTAGCTAGCTATGTGACACACGAACTTGTGTCCATTATAACCCCCTTTAGAGAGACTTAGAAATATTATTATTTCAAGTTTTGAAAGCCAGTGGAAGTATTCCACAGAATTTAGGTAAATAATCCTTCGAACAGACGGTCAGTAGCGACGCCTGCTGGGATCGGCTGCTCTGTATTGATAAGAGGCAAATACCTTGAAACTAGTCTGCGGATGCCTGACCATCAAAGGGAAGCGGCTGACCGCCCCTGTTCGAAGGTTATAATGGACACAGGTTCGTGTGTCACATAGCTAGCTAGAGGCGACGGCCTCTTAGAGCTAATCAACAGCAGCATTCGTCCTATATTTCTGCACTGCCATATTAGCTTGGCGATAACTATTAATATTTTTAAAAAGTTTTATACCTATTCTATAATTCTCTTTTGCCGGGGACATAAACAAGCCAACACCGGTTGTTAAGCAATGGTGGGGAACAAACACAATGACACACATACATATACATCGAGTAACAAATAAAAAACAAACTAGTTCCAATTGATTGTTTATCGCTCATAAATCATATGTATGACGTATTTAAATCGTCTGTCGTGATTTTTATTTCATTGCTTATTTAATACTCGTCAAAATGTTGAACCTCATTAAACATACTTGCTGTTTATGACATTATTTCTGTGTGAATTAGCTTTTCACACAACGATTGCTTAATAAAAGTTTACACATTTGGGATCTTTACCTTTTGACCGACAGATTAAAAAATATTTTTTTGTAACTAAACACTTTCAAACTTCGTAAAATGGTAGAATGTGTCATATAAAACATCTTTTACTCTTAGCATTTTTGAGAAAAGCTTATATTTACGAAGTTATTTCACGTTAAACTTCTCATACTTCGGTAATTTCAACCAATCAATGACGTGTATTCGGCTGAAATAAATTACTGCCGTTGTTTGTAAACAAGAACTTCCGGCGGTGTATATTTCATCCTTTCGAGGTCGATTAAATAAGTACCAGTTACTGGGTTCGATGTAATCGACTTAATCCCTTCTCCCAAATTTGAGGCCTTGTGCTTCCAGCAGAAAGAAATGATCTCAGTGATCTGTCAACAAAGCGTTTTAGCTGATTATACAATTGTCACTCTCTTGCTCATTCTCTCTCTTTTTTCTCTCCCCCCTCTCTCTCTTCCAACCGTGACCACTCTGATTTTTGTTAGTATAGAAAAAAGAATTGCACAAAACTTGAAAGTCCTCTTTCCATAGTTTTATGGCAACATGCGCTGCTATTGGCAGTGAACTGAAAATACTCTTCTGTATTTAAGAGATGAGGGATTATGTACACCTGACGAAGGCTGGAGGGTAAATCAGCCGAAACGTTGTGTTTACAACAAACAAGATGAGGACAAATATCCGTCAAATGTAAACAATGAAAATATTCTGGTATTTACTTAAACTTCTCGACCCTATTCCCCTCTTTGTGAAGTGTGAGAGAAGGCAAGATTTGAAATCAGAACCCACAAAGCCAAAACAGATACCACAAGGCATCTTGTTCAACACTCTAATAATTCCGCTAATCCACCTCTCTGGACTGGGGTATTTTATTTTATGAAATCTGAATTGATGGGAAAGCGGAGTTAACTTCGACTAGAAATGATTTGGATTGGAAGTACTCCGTCGGTTACGACGACGAGGGTTCCGGTTGATCCGATCAACGGAACAGCCTGCTCGTGAAATTAACGTGCAAGTGGCTGAGCACTCCACAGACACGTGTACCCTTAACGTAGTTCTCGGGGATATTCAGCGTGACACAGAGAGTGACAAGGCCGGCCCTTTGAAATACAGGTACAACAGAAACAGGAAGTAAGAGTGAGAGAAAGTTGTGGCGAAAGAGTACAGCAGGGATCACCACCATCCCCTGCCGGAGCTTCGTGGAGCTTTAGGTGTTTTTGCTCAATAAACACTCACAACGCCCGGTCTGGGAATCGAAACCGCGATCCTACGACCGCGAGTCCGCTGCCCTAACCACTGGGCCATTGCGCCTCCACACTAGAAATGAACTCAGTACGCGAAGAACGAAAGCAACGTGTTTTACCCGTTGCTCTAACCAAGCTGCTAACTCATCGTCCCTTTTTTTTTTATATGATTAACTATATTGTCCAGTATGTTTTGTACTTTTTTAAGACACCGAAGAGTGTTTTCAAATAGTCTTCTTAGTAAGAAATCGTTATTCAGTTGCGTTCCTTTATATTCTGACGTTATGTCACACCAGAAATCAATTTTATATTTCGTCCACTTTGGATCGATAAATAAGATTTTGTAAGTGTACTTGTAAATTGACAAGTATCGATATCTGTTCATACAACTGACTGTATTCTTCTGACAAGATCCATGGACTTGTACAAATATCAGAAACAAAAACCATTATATTTTCTTCTCTCTTACGTCAACAATTGATTGCTCAAGCTTCAACATATATCTGAAGTGAATTTGAAGAGTTTACTCGTCTTTCTGTAAGAGGCGACGGTAACACCACCCCGATCAGATATGGTTATTCTACCCAGGGACACGAAAACAATCATTGTGATCGAACTTACCGTACTCTGGGAAGACAGACTTGACATTTTTTCACCAATTGAAGAAAACCAAATATCAAGAGCTCATTAGGTCCTTGTCAAAGAATGGCCATTCAACCTCATTCCTCATTGCAGCTGGCTTCCGCAGTTTCCCAGCAAGATCAGTGCGCTATTTTCTGCAGAATATTGGTTTGGAATCCAAACAACTGAATAAAGCCACTATGGAGAAACCATAGCGACTGAGACTAGCTGAGGATAGTTGCGATTGGCAAGAAACTACAGACAGATTATCTCTGAGTGAAGGCGAATTCAGTCCTCACTGCCTCATTCAGGCAAAGCGTACAGCCTACAGCCTAAGCACAACCTAAGTGCAACCTAAGGGGCGAAACGTTCGTGACGTTTGATATTCCTGCTGAAGATACAGAAGCATTGGCTTGGGATCAAGAGGTGCAACAGGTACAAGCTCCCCGCCTAAACTTTTTGGTGTGAAGAGTAAGGGGTAATAAAAACGCTTTGAATATCTTCCTGGAAAACTTCATTGGCAGAAACGTTAACACGCTGGGCGAAATGCTTAGCGGTATTTCGTCTGCCCCCCTACGTTCTGAGTTCGAATTCCGCCGAGGTCGACTTTGCCTCTCATCCTTTCGGGGTCGATTAAATAAGTACCAGTTACGCACTGGGGTCGATATAATCGACTTAATCCGTTTGTCTGTCCTTGTTTGTCCCCTCTGTGTTTAGCCCCTTGTGGGTAGTA
>NC_042999.1:22768337-22770837 GCF_006345805.1 Octopus sinensis
AGCTGCAAGCACATCTGCGTTGTTTTTGTCAGTTCTACTGTTTGAGGGTCTTCCAGAACGTTCGTCCATGCCGACACTTTTCGGTCATCTTGGAAACGTCTGAATCACTCGTACACTTCTGTGCAGCTCATACACACCTCTCCATACACTTTCTGCAACTTTGCGTGGGCCTCTGAGCAGGTATCGCCATGACAACTTTCTCTGTCGTGGTCAGTGTGATGACCACACGCTACACATCTTCCTTCCAAGCACTACTGTAAACAGGGGAGGTAAGCTGGAACGTTAAAAGCAGAGTTCAAGATTACTCTGTGTCAAACGGCTTCATTCTGCGTGCTTTAGCTTTGTTACTATGGCTTTGGGTAAAAGAAAATACAGAAGGATCAGTTAATTATGATTTTATTCAACATATTCCGCTCTCAGATTCCCACACTTATTGCAGCGACCCCTCAGTTTTTCTAAGCTCTGTTAAATAACTGGGAAGGCTAGGTCTCCAATCGGTCCTTCATGATCCCCTTAAAACCAGGAACTTACACACACACACACAGACACTCACACAACGTTCTGAGTTCAAATCCTTCCGTCGAGGTCATTTTTTTCCCTTTCATCCATGCTTCCGGTTTATCGATAAGCTTAGGCAGTACTACTTAAGCTCTAGCGTTCGATCTAATCGATTATAGCCATCAGCGAATAATTAGAGGTATTATTCTTATGTTAAAAAAAATCTATATCAATATCTTTTTTCAAAGAAAGTGTTAATTTATTTAATGTTGTGATTATCAAAAAAGAAAAAGAAGAAACTCTAATTAGAAATAATAATTATAAGATTAGTTTCAGACAACAATATTAACTCAGTGACTTCCATTTATTTCCCTTCTAAGTCATTATGTCCTATCATCATCATCACCATCATCAGCATGGTGATCAACGACGTCGACGTCCTCTTTCTACTCGTCATCCGCCTTCTCCTCATCATCATTATCACCACCACCACCACCACCACCACCACCATCAGCAACTTCCCCCTCCATTATCGTCACCGCCGTCGTTGTCGTCGTCGTCGCCGCCGCCGCTGCCGCAGCCGTCGTCATCATCTTCTTTAAATATTAACACTGCTATCATTATTGACATCAGAATCTTAGTCAGACTCATCGTCATGATCATCGTTATCATCATCATCATTACCACTGCCGCCGCCACTGACACCGCCTTAACCACCAGCGCCAGAACAACCACCACCACCACCACCACCACCAACCACCACCATCACCATCACCATCACCATCATCATCATCATCATCATCATCCTCATCATCATCATCATCATCAACACTATCATCATTCATTCATTCATTCATTATCATGTCTTTCCACTGCTTGTATTGCGATAACACTTGTAGTTCCATATAGTTTTTTTTCTCCTCCTCTCTCTCTTTCTCTCCCCCTCTCTGACTTTCTCTCCCCCCCCCCTCTCTCTGTCTCTCCACTGTGCTTGTTCTTATTTACGGAAGATAAGTACTTGCTCTGCTCTCCGAACATTGTTTATAATTTAACTTGGCTTGATTAAAACTGTGACCCAAGCCATCATTGGCGAATATATGACGAAATGTAAAGCACCACCAACCAACTGCACACTCTACTTTCTTACCAGCAAAGCCAACACTGCGTACAGCCAACCATTACACACAACAACATAAACATACTACACGTACACATACACGAAATAGCATAAAAACACCACACACACACACACATAGAGGGAAAAGATGAAATTAGTAGGGAGTATATACAGCTTTACAAATTTCTATTGACAACAAACACGAAAGTCAACAATAAAAAGAAAGCAGCTTTGGTCTCCCAACTCATCAGGCTTCGTAGAAGAAACTGAAGAAGTGAAAAGACCGTTCACTCGTAAAATAACTTCGGTTAAAAGCCTTAATTACTGGGCATACCTGAAAGTTGTTCGTCTCTATTCTCTTGAACGCAGGAAATAGAGATATATTAATATATACGTACAGGAAATCCTGGAGTAGCACGTTCCAAACTTCGGCATTAGAGAGATTTTTAATGCACGAACTGGTAGATATTGTCAGTCTCCAAATATACCACTGTAGTGGTGTAGGTAGGTAAATAGTTGAATGATCTCCCTTGCAAGAAAGATCATAGAGTAACCTCCCTTCTCCAAGTTTCTCGAGGCATCAATATCAAGAGACATAATTCTTAATTATTCAAGAAGCTTGGCGTTGAATGATCTTCCTTGCAAGAAAGATCATAGATTAACCCCCCGCCTTTTCTAAGTTTCTCGAGGCATCAATATCACAAGACATAATTCTTAATTATTCAAGAAGCTTGGTGTTGAATGATCTCCCTTGAAAGAAAGATCATAAATTAACCCCCCCCCCTTTCTAAGTTTCTCGAGGCATCGATATCACGAGACATAATTCTTAATTATTCAAGAAGCTTGGCGTTGAATGATCTTCCTTGCAAGAAAGATATAGATTAA
>NC_042999.1:22775837-22790837 GCF_006345805.1 Octopus sinensis
CGTATACATATATTCAAAGTTATATATATGCATATGTGTGTGTTTGTACGTGTGTGTATATTTTTGCATGTTTTCGAATGTGTGTGTATGTAAGGTGTTGTATGATGGAATTAAAAGTGGTAACGCATCCTAGTGAATTTGAATCAGTGTGTGTATGTGCGCACGCCTGCGTGTGTATGCATGTATGTATGTATACGTACACATCTAGAGAAATGCATATAATGTGTGTTATGTATGTATATATATATATATATATATATATATATATAATATATATATATATATAAACACATTTAATATATATGGAAGAGAAAGAGAGAGATAGTAATATATATATATATATATAATATACATAACCTAGTAATTACTTTATGTAAGATTTTGTGTCTGTTTTGTATATGTGTGTGTGCATATATATGATATATATATATATATATATATATATATATATAGATATATATATATATATATAGAGAGAGAGAGAGGGAGAGTGAAAGATATTTAGAGAATGATATATATATATATATCATATTTATATCCGTATATGCATACACACACACGCACTCACACACCACACACACACATATATATATATACATATATATATATATATGTATATATACATTACATATATATACATATATTACCACACACACACACATATATTATATATACTATATATAATATATATATCATACATAATATACATATATATTACACACACACACACACACACACACACAACACATCTTAATATATATATATATATATATATATTTATATAAATATAATACATAGAGATAGATAGATAGATAGATAGATAGATAGATAGATAGATAGATAGATAGAGAGATAGATAATAGATAGAGGGTGGGACCAGAGAGAACATAGTGCCAGATATTGTCTACGGGGTTATAACTCCAAATTTGGTTTGGAATATTCTTATATAGAATCAATATATGAATTTGTCTTCATTTATATTCGCTGAGCATGAACATCCATGTATGTATGTAATGTAGTACGTGCGTATGTATGTATTAGGTATGTATGTATGTATGTATGTAGGTATGTATGTATGTATGTATGTAGGCATGTATGTAGTATTGTATATGTATGTATGTATGTAGTATGTATGTATGTATTTATGTAATGTATGTATGTAGTATGTTAGTATGTGTGTGTGTGTGGTATGTATGTAATGTATGTATGTATGTATGTATGGATGTATGTATGTATGTATGTATCAGTATATCTCATGTAAGCACATGTTTTATGTATGTGTATACTGTTTTACGTGTACTTGTATGTATGCATGTTTACGTATAATTTTATCTTTATTTTGATCTTTTATCGGACCCACTTATTTCACTATGAAGATGATGAAGAGGATGATGATGTCTGCATATATTTTTACGTAAGTTAAGTTTTCTCGTAAGCTGGTTTCTAACAATCTGTAGACAACAGAAATAAATTTGCAGCTTAAATTTGAGAAAAGTCTTGCATATTTTTATTGTTCCACTTACATCTTCTTAAATAGCTTACAGGTGTTGTAGTACTGCTTAATGATGCTATGAGCATCAGCTATGAGCGTACTAGTGGAATTTCATGAGATGTAAAGCTCCATTTTTGTTATCCAATCTGAATGATGATGTTTCCTTGGTAAGTAAGCAGTGTTTATTTTATTTATGACTGAAATAAACTAGACAGTTCCTGATTTAGTCTATAGGAATTTGGCATAAATGTAGAAGAAAACTGTACAAATTACATTTTAAACATTCCTTTACGCCCACACGTCTAGTGTTGACGGCACCATGTATACTCTTTTACTTGTTTCAGTCATTTGACTGTGGCCATGCTGGAGCACCGCCTTTAGTCGAGCAAATCAACCCAGGACTTATTCTTTGTAAGCCTAGTACTTATTCTATCGGTTCTTTTGCCGAACCGCTAAGTTACGGGGATGTAAACACACCAGCTCGTTTGCCAAGTTGGAAGGGCACACAAACATATACACATGCATACATACATACATACATACTATATACAACATACATGTATATATATATGTATATATATATATATATATATATATATATATTATATATTAATATATATATTATATATATATATATGTATGTATATATATATATATATATATTATATATATTATAACATATGTACGACAGGCTTCTTTCAGTTTCCGTCTGCTAAATACACTCACAAGGCTTTGGTCGGCCCGAAGCTATAAGAGAAGACAATGGGACTGAACCCGGTACCATGTGGTTGGTAAGCAAGCTACTTACCACAGAGCCACTCCTACGCCTATGTATGTTTAACATTTTCATTCGTAGGAGATTTCTTATAAAGGAGAAAACTTGTTTACTAGATAACCATATTAACCGTAGGAAAGAATTACATTTTCAAAATTAGAATAGTCACACAGCTGAAATTTTGTTAGCAAGCTGGTCGTTGTTTCGAGCGATGATAATTTTGATGCTGTGTTACAAAAAATAATGGTTTAAGTGAAGTTAACGGATTTTGTTTTTTTCTGAATGATTAACTTTTGTCTTACACGCTACAATCGCTTTAGTTTCAATATGTACGATCTCAGATCAAAACACCTGCCATGCAAGTACATCTACGTTTGATATATATATATATAATATATATATATATATATAATATATATATATATATATATATATTACTTTTACTTGTTTCAGTCATTTGACTGCGGCCATGCTTGAGCACTGCCTTTAGTCGAGGAAATCGCCCCCAGGACTTATTCTTTGTAAGCCTAGTACTTATTTTGTCGGTCTCTTTTGCCGAACCGCTAAGTTACGGGGGACGCAAACACATCAGTATCGGTTGTAAAGCGATGTTGGGGGGACAAACACAGACACACAAACACACACATATAGATATATACACATATATACGACGGGCTTTCAGTTTCCCTCTACCAAATCCACTCACAAGTCTTTGGTCGGCCCGAGGCTATAAGAGAAGATACTTGCCCAAGGTCCTACGCAGTGCGACTGAACCCGGAACCATGCCACTCCTACGCCTGTATATATATATATATATACTGTTGTATTTGGGGGCCTTATCAGTGGCCCTTTGCTTTCTTCTTTCTTATTTGTGTGTCTTTCTTTACTAACGATCAGCCATTTTGTATTTTGTATTCCTATTGTATGTGTCTTTATTTGCGCATGCGTACACCCCTATATGTGTCTATGTTTAGTAAGTGCGCGTGTGTTTGTGGTGGGGGTGCCTGTATTATCTGTATCCTCTGTTTATATACGGTCGTTTAATTTGTTTTTATTTATTTTGTTCATGTGTTTATACTTACTTTTTATTTTTTCTATCCTTTTTTTGTAATGAATTTAATATAATTTTGTTAACGTATAGTTTTATTTAATTCCATTTGTTTATTTGTGTATTGTATTATATTTTGTTCATAAGAATCTTGCAAAACAAATATATAACTATATATAATTATATATATATATGTATATATATATATATATATATCTATATATATATATATATATATATATATATATATATATATATATATAAGTAGGTGAATGAATTATCCTAGTATTGATAATTCGGTTAACCGATACCTGGGTAGCAAATTCACGTCAGAAAACACGGTTGAAGCTACATGCCAAGGGTAGAAACTCCGTGTTCTTGTGTGATAATTTGTGTAATATTTAAAATGAATAAAAGAATGGAGTCGAACGAGTATTTTAACACAATTCCTTTAATTTCAACACATGTTTCGAAGACTGCATATTCTTCAGAATTAAGAATATGCAGTCTTCGAAACATGTGTTGAAATTAAAGGAATTGTGGTTAAAATCCTCGTTCGACTCCATTCTTTTATTCATTTTAAATATAAATATATATATATATATATATATATATATATATATATATATATATAATTATATATATATATAACGGTTACATAAGATTCATTCATGTGTGCAGGAACAAAATTTGTTAAGGAGGTACACACTCAGACCAAAAATATTTTACAAGGTTGATTTTTTTCAATTTTTATATCAAAACTGACAAAGATATAATAATATTTATTACATCTGTACATCAATCAAGTCAGATAAATCCAATAATGGAAAAATAATGTTTCAAATCAGTCCAAAAATATTTCTATACCCACACACACTCACACACACATACACACACATATACATGCATATATATTATCGACCCTTCCTAATTCCTTATTTCTAACATGCACAGTTACTGACACAACTCAATTGATAGACATCCTGTTTCAGATATTCTTTCGATTCCTTTTCCATAATTTTCCAATGTAATTAGCTAAGCGGTTAATAACTGATATTATGTACTGTCACCCGCACCTCATTACTCTTTTAAACCCTTTCTTTCTTCAACTTATATTTTCTTCTTATCTTTCCTTCTCCGTTCTTTCTCTTCTCTGCTCTTCATTCTCTCACTCACACTTCTTCAATTTCACCCATTTAAAAATGCATATCTTATATTTTTAATTGAATCATTATATTTTAATAATAAATCTCTGAGCGAGGTATAGACAGTAGCTGCACGACATCGTGAAGTATATTTGCCAGTTAAAAGTGGCTAACCCCTAAAGGTGGATGCTACTCTAGCTTGTAGCCCCAGGAGGACACCTCCTCCAGCTGGCTATTGACACACTTTCTGTGCCCTATCAATATTTGCAAAGGGAAGCCATCCTTCCTGTCTTCAACCAATGATACACACGGACTCGAGTTTCTGGGTATTAACCCGTCATGCAAATACTGATAGGGTACAAAAAGTATGTCAATAGCCAGCTGGAGGAGGTGTCCTCCTGGGGCTACAAGCTAACCCTTAGGGCTTAGCCACATTTAAGTGGCAAATATACTTCACATTATATTTTAATTATTGTTAATAACTTTAAATTACTCTAAATCTGATGAATTCCCAGACCGGGCGTTGTGAGTGTTTATTGAGCAAAAACACCTAAAGCTCCACGATGCTCCGGCAGGGGATGGTGGTGATCCCTGCTGTACTCTTTCACCACAACTTTCTCTCACTCTTACTTCCTGTTTCTGTTGTACCTGTATTTCAAAGGGCCGGCCTTGTCACTCTCTGTGTCACGCTGAATATCCCCGAGAACTACGTTAAGGGTACACGTGTCTGTGGAGTGCTCAGCCACTTACACGTTAATTTTACGAGCAGGCTGTTCCGTTGATTCGGATCAACCGGAACCCTCGTCGTCGTAACCGACGGAGTGCTTCCAAATCTGATGTTTTAGTTTGTTTCTAATTAATTATTTGCACAGTGATGAAAAAAACAAACAAACATAATGCCCGCAATGAACAGTGAGAATCAGAACGGTGACATACAGATTCATTCATAACTGCAGGAACGAAATTTGTTAAGGAGATACAAACTCAGATCCAAAATATTTTATAAACAAGATCGATATTTTTTTCAATCTTAACATCAAAACAAACACTGATATACTAATATCTATTATATCTATACATCAATCAAATCAGATAAATCCAATAATGGAAAAGTAATGTTTCAAATCAGTCCAAAAATATTTCTACACTCGTTCGTTTCGGCGATGAAATTTTTCAGGAGAATATTCAAAGCCAATGGAGCAGCCAGTGGAGCGCTAATAGCTCCCTCCGAGCGGGATCACTGCCAGAGCAGCTGTCTGGCTTCCGTGCCGGTCGCACGTAAAAAGCACCATTTGAAAGTTTCGTTACCTGCATCGCCTTACTGGCACTTGTGCTGGTGGCACGTGAACAAAACATTTGAGCGAGATCGTTGCCAGTGTCGCTGGACTGACTCCTGTGCAGGTGGCACATAAAAAGCACCATTTCGAGCTGGCCATTGCCAGCAGGGCCAGACTGGCCCTCGTGCCGGTGACACGTAAAAGCACCCATTACACTCTCGGAGTGGTTGGCGTTAGGAATGGCATCCAGCTGTAGAAACACTGCCAGATCAGATTGGAGCCTGGCGCAGCCATCTGGTTTGCCAGTCCTCAGTCAAATCGTCCAACCCATGCTAGCATGGAAAGCGGACGTTAAATGATAATGATGATGATGATATACATGTGTGTGTGTGTGTGTGTGGTATACATACTTATACAGTTACTCCTTTCTTTTGTTTTCTCTCAGTTTCACAATCTTCCCCTCTATTTGTTTTTTTTATCGTTCCTTTCTAACTTTTGTCTCGTATATTATTCGTTCACTTTGTCTCTTTTTAGAGTAGAACCCCCCCCCTGTTTTATCCGCAAGGTACATTCAACCTACAAAAGTACTTTGTTTTCCTTTTTATTTTCATTTCATTCGAGAACCCCTGTCGTCTGCTATTTATTTGCCACCACTTTCCACCGATCTTCCCTAAATCTGTTGATTTCTTGTACCAGACGTATATTTGCAATAATTTTTTGAACAAATATTATTCCCTGGGTTATAAGCGCTAAAATCGACGTGCTGCTATTGTATTTTTCTAACTCTAACGGAAATTAGTCTCCACTTTTCTTTTTCATTATTATTTTGAGCACCTTTCAAACGGTAAGTGTTTCTCTAACAATATGGCAGCAAGTAGAAATTTTTCTAATTTTTTCCTGTCTTTAAGAATCTATATAAAAAAAAGATAATGTAGAATATTTCAGGAAGAATATTTCATTGAAAAAGTTTCTTCAGTAACTCTTCGCTTTTTGTGATGGTTCTCTTTTATCTTTTCAACCATTTTTTCTTTCTCTTTGAGTCTTACTTTCGTTAATATTTTAATTCAATTGTTTGGTTCCTGTGGCTGCTCCTGCTGCGCCTGCTGCTGCTGTTGTTGTTGATGTTATCTTTTCACTTATTTTTTTTTTTTTTTACTTCTTTTCATTTACTTCCTTTGAAAAGACAGACATGAATCTGTTTGATCAGCAAATTGAATTCTTAAACAGACGTTCTTATAAATGATTTATGAACTGAAACGAAATCATTTATATCATCAAAACCATTCGATACATTATATATATATATGTATATACACTTTAGTTTTTGCTTTCTTCTTTTCTGTTTTCCTTGCACCTAATATATATCTAGACCCATCTTTTAACACATCAAAATCTTCGGAGTAAAAAGTGCTGATAGTACAGAAGATAACGTGTCAGATGCTGACAACTCGAAACTTTAGTACTGCATCTTGTTCATGACCAAGTCACTTCACTCACGAATGGAGTTTTTAAACGGCTTTTTGGCAGAGCTGTTACAATGTCGAACAAAACAGTGTATGGTATTTTCTTCCGGTGCGCTACACTCTGATTTCAAATCGTGCTAGAGTCAAGTTCTTCTCCCTCTCTCTCAATTTCTTTCATCAATTCGTCGTCGATAAAATACTGAACCAAACCAAAACTGTGGATTGACGAAATGTCTTACAGTATCGATTACCGCTGTTTACTTTCTGTGAGCTAGGATGGTCGAGTGCACCACCCGTCATCTTGATTGCTCGACCACCGCCAAAAGAACTGATCTTTGAGCGCTTTCGCGGATTCCACTCTGTTGAAAGTATTCCGGCCAAGAGTACGATTGAAATTAATGGTCGAGAGTAACCGTCATCTCTATCGCCCGACAACTCTACTCTAAAAACAAAACAAAACAAAAAAAGCTGTTCAATGGATGCTTTCGCGGAGTTCACTGTTACAAGCATTCCGGCCGCGAGAACGATTGAAATTAACTTTTTCTCTTCCTCCCATCATCTCGGAGGTCTTAAAGATACAAACGATCACGGGTGTTGCCCTTCCATCCCTGAATAGAACCTTTTAAAAAAGTTTGAAACTACAAAATATATAACGCTGAATTTGAACAACATATTACTGTATTCATGCTCAAAATCTAAAGAATGAAGATAGATCTAGCCTCTTGCTGTTACCAAATATACATTCTATTAATAAATTTTAAACCATTGCTAATAACTCAAAAATATCACCCTATCCCTAGCTGGTCCACATGCAATTAATTGCAAGGTGTATGGTCCTTGTTTTCTCGCGGCGAGATTATCTCTTCAGCGTATTTATCATAGCGGCCAACTATCACCCGATTATATTTACACCGCGCAACTATGCTCAGTATGAATTACCTGACTGCGGCCATGCTGGAGCACCGCCTTTAGTCGAGAAAATCGACACCAGGACTTATTCTTTGTATGCCTAGTACTTATTCTATCGGCCTTTTTAACCGAACCGGCTAAGGTACGGGGACGTAAACACACCAGCATCGATTTTCAAATGATGTTGGGGGGAGACACAGACACACAAACATATATATGCAGACACATACACACACACACACAGACATACACACATGTATATACGACAGGTCTCTTTCAGTTTCCTCGACCAAATCCATTCACATGGTTTTGGTCGGCCCGAGGCTATAGTAGAAGACACTTGCACAAGGTTCCACGCAGTAGAACTGAACCCAGAACAATGTGTTTAGTAAGCAAGCTATTTACCACCCAGCCACTCCCCAAAAATTTCTGGCCTTGTGCCAAAATTAAAAATCTATTAATATTTGGTAGGAGTAGAATCTGTTAGTTTGAATATCACCGTTCTAAGTTACCGGTGTCCTTGAAACGGGAGAGCATTGACTTTTATAATCTACATGCCTACGTTTTTCTATAACGTAACATCTTTGTCTTTAGTGAAAGCGCAAAATCAATTTGAAGGTTAGTAAATATTTTTTATTGATATATTTTGGCATCTGTCGAAATGCAACTGAACCGAACCGAGCCGAGCCGAAATGAATCGAAATGTCGAAGTCGGTCGCAAAGTCATGTGACCGACGCAATGCGAACTTCAAACACAAAGCATTTCTTTTTTTTCGTTTAACATTTTAAATGAACCGTCCAATTACAGATCGCTTTAAATATGCACTGTTCACTGAATGCTGTTTAGCTGTAGTAGAACTGCATAGTTGACGTGCTGGCTCGTTTTATGAACTTAGGTATACTAAGTTCTATAGGATGTTAAGGCAAAATTTAATAGTTTGCATAAGAGGAAAAGAAAATATAATACGCGTGGAAAATTTTAACTCGGGTCCGTTGGTGTTGCCATCTGCTGTTGCATTCGGAGAGAGAGAGAGAGAGAGAGAGAGACAGAGAGACAGAGAGAGAGAGGAGGAGAGACAGAGAGGAGGGAGAGACAGAGAAGGAAGGATGGAGGGAATTTTCTTAGAAATAGTTGGCGTAGGAGTGGCCGTGGTAAGCGTAGGAGTGGCTGTGTGGTAAGTAGCTTGCTTACGAACCACATGTTTCCGGGTTCAGTCCCACTGCGTAATAACTTGGGCAAGTGTCTTCTACAATAGCCTCGGGCCGACCAAAGCCTTGTGAGTAGATTTGGTAGACGGAAACTGAAAGAAGCCCGTCGAATATATATATTACTCTTTTACTCTTTTACTTGTTTCAGTCATTTGACTGCGGCCATGCTGGAGCACCACCTCTAATCGAGCAACTCGACTCCGGGACTTATTCTTTGTAAGCCCAGTACTTATGCTATCGGTCTATTTTGCCGAATCGCTAAGTGACGGGGACATAAACACACCAGCATCGGTTGTCAAGCAATGCTAGGGGAACAAACACAGACACACAAACACACGCACATATATATATATACATATATACGACGGGCTTCTTTCAGTTTCCGTCTACCAAATCCACTCACAAGGCTTTGGTCGGGCCGAAGCTATAGTAGAAGACACTTGCCCAACGTGCCAAATATATGCCTTGTTGCTCAGGTACCCGTGGTTTTTGTGGTATTTTCCACGCGGACTTTAAAGCGCCTCCCCTATTGAGAGTTTTAATTTAATTTTTATTATTATATTGTGTACACGCGATAAAACCCATTGCATCGTCCTGGTTTTGTCTTTAATGTTGTATACGTTTTAATATTATTTTATGCGAGCCCTTGTGACCAATACAAGAATAAATTATTATTATTATTATTATTATTATTATTATTATTATTCAGTAGTTTTATTTTTATAGCGTGCTTTCACTTCACTACCGAGCGCAGCTCTGTGTGCCTTGGGTATGTGCTGTGATTTGTTGTGATGCTCTGATGGTTATTGTATGGAAAGTGTTCTGCGTAGGATGTGTGCAGTGCCTAGTAGTGCAATTTTCTGTATGTTATATGTGTTTGTAAGTCCTGGTGTTTTTGTTATGTATTTGTCTGAATATATTTTTTTATCATGCCTAATGCACCTACTATGATAGGAATTGTTTCTGTTTTCAGATTCCACATTCTAGTTACCTCTATTTCCAGGTCTTTGTATTTTGAGAGTTTCTCCATTTCTTTTAGAGACACGTTGTCATCTGCCGGTATTGATACATCAATTAGAAAGCATTTTTTTTCTTCATGATCTCTGACAACTATATCTGGTCTGTTGGCCTTAATTTCTCTATCTGTGTGTATCGGCATATCCCAGAGTATGGTTGCTTTCTCGTTTTCTGTGACCTTTTCTGGTGTGTGCCTATACCATCTTTTTTCTGTTGTTATTCCATAATGTTGGCATAGCTTCCAATGTATGTAGGTTCCAACTCTGTCATGTCTGTGAATATATTCCTTCTTAGCCAGGACTGGGCAGCTAGAGATAATATGATTTATTGTTTCTTGTCCATCTCCACATATTCTGCAGTTACTTGTAATATTTCTTTTCATTACATGTTTTTGGTAATTTCTGGTGGGGAGGCTTTGGTCTTGTGCTGCAATTAAAAATCCCTCTGTTTCTGCTTTGAGTCCTGAGCTTCTCAACCATTGCTGGGATTTTTCTTTGTCTATTTCTTTTGCGTTTAGTTTAGTGCAGTATTTACCATGAAGGGGCTTTTCTTGCCATCGTTTTATCATGGTTCGTTGCTGTTCTATTTTTAGTTTGGATTTCATTTGTTTTATAGCTTTTGTTGTTTCTTCATCATTCTTCTTCTTCGTGTTTATTAGGTGGTATGATTTCTTGTTTGTATTTGTCAGCTTCCTTAAATACTGAGAACAGTTTTTTGTTTTGCTCGTGTTTTGCTGCTATCTGGATCAGTTTTCCTTCCTTCTGAAGTAGGTATTTTTGCAGTCCTATGGTGGTTATTTTATAGTAGTTTTCCAGCTGTATAAGGCCTCTACCACCTTCTATACGTTGTATATATAGTCTTTCTATGTCAGATTTTGGGTGATGCATCCTAGATCCTGTCAGTATTTTTCTTGTTTTCCTATCTATTTTGGACAGTTCATTTCGTGTCCAGTTAAGGATATTGTAGCTGTAACTTATAACTGGGACAGCTAAAGTGTTGATACCTATTATCTTTTTTAGCATTGAGCTCTGTTTAGTATTGATCAAAACTCGTATAATATTCTTTTTTATTTTCTCTTTCATTTGTGTGTGTTGTGTCTTATCTAGTTCATGGATTCCTAAGTATTTGTAAGTTTGGCTTTGGTCTAATTCTTTTATTTCATTGGTTTTATCTAGTGTGATGTTGTTACTCTTAACTAGTTTTCCTCTTTTCATGGTTACTTTGGCGCATTTTTCTAATCCAAATTTCATATCTATTTCTTTGGTAAATCCATGAACTGTCTTTAATAGTGTTTCCAGCTGTTTGTCATTTGCAGCGTATAGTTTTAGGTCATCCATATATAAAAGGTGGCTGATCGTTTTGCCGTAAATTTATATCCGCATCCAGTTCTATTTAGCATATCAGATAGAGGTGACAGTGCCAAGCAGAAAAGGAGTGGAGAGAGCGTGTCTCCCTGGAATATTCCTCTTCTATGGGGATGTCTTTGGTTTTCATGAGTCCCTCTTTTGTTTGGAGGTGTAGGACTGTTTGCCATTTATTCATAGAGTGCTCTATGAATTTTATGATTGTTGGTGCTACTTTGTTAATGGCTAGTGTTTCGAGGATCCATGTGTGGGGGATGCTATCAAACGCCTTTTTGTAGTCGATCCAGGCCATACTGAGGCCTTTCTTCTTTCTGTGGCTGTCTTCAGTTACGGCTTTATTAATCATTAGTTGATCTTTACAGCCATATGAGCCTTTGCGGCATCCTTTCTGCTCTTCTGGGAACAGTTTGTTTTCGTCCAGGTGCTTGTTCAGCCTTTGCGATATCACTGCAGTAAATGCCTTGAAAATAGTAGGGAGGCAGGTATTGGTCTGTAGTTTTCTGGTTTTCTGTTTCATTTGATTTGGGAATTAAGATGGTTTTCCCTTCGTGAGCCATTCAGGCATTGTCTCTGGCTCTGCTAGTATGCTGTTAAAGTTTTCAGCCAGCTTTTTGTGCATTCCTGTTAGATATTTCAACCAGAAGTTGGGGATCTTGTCATGCCCAGGTGCCTTCCAGTTGCTTAGTTTTTGCAGTGCCTGGGTGACCTCTTCAGTTGTTATGGGGGTCCAAAGTCGTTCAGATGCCGAGTTTGTTATTTTGATACTCCTTTTTTTTTTGGCTGTTCGTTCGCCGACCATATTTCTCTCCAGAATTCTTCCAATTCTTCTGCCGTTGGTGCTGCAGTGACTTCTATTTTATTTTTTCCCAGTTCTTGGTAGAACTTTTTGGGGTTGGAGTTGAACTTTTTGTTCTGTTCAAAGAAGCGTTGGCGTTTCTCGTACCGGCGGATCCTTTGAGCTTTGGCAAGGATATCTTGCTTCAGCTTTTCTTTTATCTCCGGCAAATCTTTTTCTGTGATGTTATATTTGCGGAGCATTTTTGTCTCTTTTTGTTGCTCAGTAGCTTGATTGTTTGCTGATTTCATTAAGAATCGACAGGTCTTTTCTAATTTTTTAAAGTTTGTTTTTGATGTTATTTATCCACAGGGTTTGTTTGGGTGGTGGTACTCCTGTTTGGGCGGGTTTGGGTGAGTATCCAGCTTCTTTTGTGGCTGCAGTGGCTGCTGCGTATATCAAGTCATTAGTCAGTGATATCACTTTTTTTTGTTTCAGTGGCTAGTTCAGTGACGGCTAGGTTTATGCTGTTTATAATTGGTGTTGTTATTTCGTTTATTTTTATTCTTGGGAGGTATGGTCGGTGGTCCATTTTGGGCTCTGTGGTTTTTCAGTTCTTTGATTATTTTATTTTTTATATTATCATAATCATTAGGCTCCCCTTCGTTGTGTTACATCGTGTTTGTTGGGAATGTTGCGTTTGTCTTCATGTTTTACAGTTTCAGTGTTTATATTATTGGGCATTGTTGTGTGGCTTCTATCTACATTTTCCTGGTGTTTTTTCTTTTAAATGTTCTATTTCTATTTCTGATATTTTTTTGGCTTTGAGAATGTATCTTCGTACGTTAGCTAATTTATTAGGGTTCATTGCTGTATCCAAGTCTATATCTCTATTATTTTCCTTCCATATTTTATAGTATGTGTTGTTGTATTTTCATTTTTTGGTAGAGCATTGCTGTGAAGTATGCGTGTAAAATAGAAATGTATTCCCTCGCGTTCCATTTACGTCTTTTGGGTTTTATTTGCGGGACATGAGGTACAACGCCCGGCCCATTATTTTGACGGTCGTCATTTTCGTAGGGTACCGGTCCGTTTATTTCTGTTGTCACATTATTTCGCACGTGTAGTTTTTCGTACATTTTTTGTTGTAAGTTTAATGTACGTACCGCTCGATTGTATTCTTGGGTTGAATAGTATCGGTGGCATTTAATTTCTTCGTAGTTCCTTTGTACATGGTGTTGAGGTCGGGGATGATCGTGATGTTCCACGCATGTTTACATGTGTTGCGTTAGAGGTGGAGATAATATCGAGTCAAAATACATCATTTCGTTTCGAAAATAGTAATAAATTTCAATTAGTATTACTTACTCGGATACAGTCCAATTCTTTGTTAGTAAATCTTTGGCTCCATAGGATGTCCTTGTTTTCGATGTTTGTGGATAGATTTCGGAGCTCTGTATTTTCCTTCTTACATCTTATTATTATTATTATTATTATTATTATTAGAAATCTTTTTATATTTATCCTTTCCAAAAATAAACGTATTTTAAATAATAAAACAAATCAAGTATTTTAAGTAGTAGCCCTCAGCTTTCACAACGGCTTCAAAACGCTTTTGGAACATGGTGAATGTGTCCCTCTCTGCGTTCCCTGGGAAAGCCTTCCAACACCCTCTTGATCATGGCTACCAGCTTCATCGGATTACAATAGGGATTATAATCGGATTACAATAGGAGACCAGAAATTGGGAATGGTGTAATCTTTATTTACTCTCACGCCGTTGACTGTTCACGAATATATCAAGCTTTTATTGAAAAAGTCAACCATAAAAAGTCGTGAAATTTAACCTGAACAACCTACATATGTTACTTAACAACAAAACATTCTCATTTCCCTACAATTGAAACACTGTATTATGGAACTTCGTATGTTTGCGTTGCTGTATGGTAAGAAGCTGGCTTCCCAATCATTTGGTACCGGGTTCAGTCCCACTGCGCGGCACCTTGGCCAAGAGTTTTCTACTACAACTTCGAGCCGACAAAGCCTTGTGAGTGGATTTGGTAGACGGAAACAGAAAGAAGTCCGTCGTCTGTATATATCTATGTGCGTATGTCTTTGTGTTTGTTTCCCACCGCCACCTGACAGCCGGCGTTGGTGTGTTTACGTCCTCGTAACAATAGCAGTTCGGAAAAACAGACCGGACAGAATAAATGCAACACTTTAACAATAAAAAAAAACGAAAATTAAATACGGGGACACGATTCATTCTCTTTTACTCTTTTACTTGTTTCAGTCATTTGACTGCGTCCATGCTGGAGCACCGCCTTTAGTTAAGGAAATCGACCCCAGGACTTATTCTTTGTAAGCCTTGTACTGATTCTGTCGGTCTCTTATGCCGAACAGCTAGGTTACGGGGATGTAAACTCAACAATATCGGTTGTCAAAAGATGTTGGGGGGGGGGGGACACACAAACACACAAGCTCACACATATATATATACATACACATATTCACGACGGGCTTCTT
>NC_042999.1:22795837-22810837 GCF_006345805.1 Octopus sinensis
CAAATACACCTAATGACCAGACGGGTACGTTAAACCGGGTGATCCGTTAAGACTTACCTCTCAAGTTAATCCAATTATATAAATTTAATAATTTATCATCACAACATTTAATTTACACTTTTCATCCTTGCCTTTAGAGGTCAATATAATTAAATATCACCAATCCCATTTATCATCAGTCACATTTATCACCAATCGTATTTATCATCAATCACTCTCTAATGTGAAATCAATTAATTACACTTACCTATTGCCTATTGCTGATCTTGTAGCAAGGTTAGAAATCGATATACAGCTCTTCTCCATCTCATAAATTTAACTTCACAACCTACTGGCTTGTTCAACGAAACGAGTCAACTTCTAGGCAGTCTCTTAGTCTGGTTGAAAATAGCAATAAAATCCCTCCCACCGAAATTGCACACTATCATCATAATAAAGTGCACTTTGAATAATGTAGTCCTAGATACACTGTGGTCGAAGAAAATTACGAGAGGCTCATAGCTGAAAAGCTTTTAGTCAAAAGTGTACTTGATCGGGCTTGAGACCGCTTTTGTTGTTGCTGCTGCTGTTGTTGCCGCTGCTGCTGCTACTCATTATGTTATTATATAATATTACTAGAAAAATGCTAAATTTTCGCTGAGATCAGTCAAGAGCTTTTATTCCCTCAGAACCCATAAATTTCCTCTATTGTAAAAAAAAATTTACAAAAATCTCCCATTTTCAGAGTTTAGGGGGCTTGAGGGAGTAAAAGCTCTTGATTAATCTCAGTGAAAATTTAGCATTTTTCTAGTAATTAAAAAAAAGCAACAATTTAATTCTCAGGCATTTTCAATTTTTACAATTTATTATTTTCACTTCACCCTACTGTACATTTATATAAATGATGCAAGCTAATGTTTATTAATTATGTACTGTGCAGCATACCAGTAAACTATTGGGTTGTCCGGAAAGTTCGCGCCGATTTTTAAAGGAAAGAAAAATGTCAATAAATACTTGCCATTGCATTTTTAATCAACCAAATATGAACCATTTTGTTACACAATGCGTCTTCATCTTTCTTTTAACTTGAAAATACCCTCTTCCCAGAATTGAGGTGGTTTCATGGCAAAGAATTCATCAAGGTATCTTTTTACATCATCTAAGGAATTGAAATTTTTGCCATTAAGACTATTCTGCAGAGACCTGAATAAGTGGAAATCCGAAGGAGCAATATCTGGTGAATATGGAGGGTGGGGTAACATATCCCAGCCGAGCTGCAGCAATTTTTTTCTGGTTCCCAAAGCATCAAGTGCCGAAAATGAACTTTCTTATCTTCCATTTTAAAGGGTTACAGAATTAACATAGGTTATAGGAACATAAACATTCTTCCACGAAAAGATAGCTCAAACTGTGCTCTAAATGGAGGTGTAGCCAAATCCTATTTTATGGACTCAACCATGTTCTAAAATAAGTCGAAAGGTAAGCTACTATAAATCGGCATGAACTTTCCGGACAATCTAATAGTTTGGCGGCCGTGAGAATTTGAACTACTTGCTACCTGCTCGCAAATTTGTGCGGATTATAAGAGATTCCGAACCTTCAGAATTCAGAAAGTAGGTGTTGTATCTATATCTGTATTTCTTTCTTTGAGATGATAGGGTATTATTTGAGAGAATTATGGTTGCTATTTCTAGCCGAACGAGCGTCCTGATAGCTTCTCTCTCATTTTCTTGTTGTCATTGCGGTTGTCTTTGTTTTACATCGTCGTTGCTTAGGTCATTCCTAACGAAGCAGACCTTTCATAAAAGGGTTTCCAGTCGAGGCCATCACGTCTTACTCTATATTTAAGACTACAAAATCCAATGTATTAAAACGGCCACATTCCGATTTTATGGTACTTGGCTGTTATTTCTAGAAGATCATACCCATTTAGAACAGAAGTGGGCAAACTAATTATATCATTGATTACTTCTTTTAATCATTGATAGGTTATCGACCCTTGTCGCATGAATTTCTAAAATAAAATTGAAAAGGAAATTAATAAAAAAAATTATTTTAAAAGCAAAATTCCGTTTTCTTTTTTCTGTCATTAAAGCTTTTTAATAAGAAAAATATTTGAAGAAATTCACTGAAAAAAATACTTATTGAAATTGATAATGAACAATAAAAATTCAGTCGTATTATATTGATATAGGCAGAATATCTAATGTGAAATATGTATTTGGTAAATAAGTTATTGTATCAATATTTGGCTGGAAATTAGTGAATTTTAACCATAAGCCACCGCGTTCTTCCAGGATCAGTTCGCGAATAATTCAGCACCCTTAATGCTCGAAATCATTTCAGGTGTTTATTGACCATTAGATAGCCATATAGAATTCTCACGGTCATTACTGACCACTTTGTCGATCCCTGATTCAGAGGCCCCACCTATTGATGGTGACGGTGGTGGTGGTGCTGTTTGACTGAACATCAATCATAAAATAATCATTTGACCGAAAGTATCCCAGTCGTGAATCTCCTGTGTTTTAGCGGCGTCCACGATTAACAACTTTATCTAAGTGAAGCAATCCTTCACTTCTCAAAGATAATGAATGAGATTTCGGAGAGATTTGGCTGCATTTTCTCAGTAGATCAAACGACTACGTAATAGCTCTGTCGCTAGTCCAATATAGAGCAGCAGATTCCAGGGCTTCGTGTGGCCCACAAGCATTCCACTGGCGGCCCTCGATGGTGCTCCCTAAAAAATATAAAATTTTCTTTAATTAACTTGTGTTTTATATTTTCTTTGATGCGGCCCCCTAAAAATATCCAGGTTTTGGATCTGACCCAGGTATTAAAAAGGTTGAAAACCACTGAGAGGGAGCCTACTTTAATTATGTTATTTTTAACATCATGAGTTTAAAAAAAAAATGACTGCCACGTTCACACCTATTTCTTTACTACCCACAAGGGGACAAACACAGAGGGGACAAACAAGGACAGTCAAACGGATTAAGTCGATTACATCGACCCCAGTGCGTAACTGGTACTTAATTTATCGACTCCGAAAGGATGAAAGGTAAAGTCGACCTCGGCGGAATTTGAACTCAGAACGCAATGCCAAACGAAACACGGCTACGCATTTCGCCCGGCTTGCTAACGTTTCTGCCAGCTCGCCGCCTTAACGTTCACGTCAATAGTGTCAGGTACAATGGAGTATGGTGGGCAGTCCATATTTTTAACCGTGATATATTGCAGCTGTTTCTTTCCCTCGGCGTATTTGAAACAGAAAAAATTCTCATAAATTATTCGTAATGAATTGTAGAAAACTGTGCTATTAGAATATTCTAAGAATAGTTTGAACGATTTTTGCTGTCTTCTTTCTTGATTGAAGAGGTATTATTTTGAAATTGTAAGATGGCGACTGAAAATGGCGTCGACTATCGTATTCTGTTTGCTGTTGTTTACTTGCTAGTTTTTATAACAATTTACTTTTACATTAATAAAAAAAACCATATATATATATATTCACACTATATATTATTCCGTATTACACACAACCATGCATTAGAAGACTGGAGTCTAATATTTGTATAAACAGTGAAAAATAAACTAATGGATTCTACTTATAATATATAAATTGGTCGATTCTCGGGGCATCGGACAAAAGCCTTGCGGTATTTCTTCCGGTTCTTTCCGTTCTTAGTTCAGATCTCTACCGAAGTTAACTTTATCTTAATCCTTCCAGAGGCAACAAAGTAAGTTCTACTCAAGCACTGAAATCTCTCTCTCTCCCCTCTCTCTCTTCTCTCCCCCACTCTCTATCTATCTATCTATCTATCTATCTATCTATCTATCTGCCAGTCTGTTTATCTGCTGTCTATCTATTTGCTTATTTTTCTGTGTGTCTGTCTCTCTCTCTCTTTCCCTATTTATCTATCCATCCATCAATATATATATATATATATATATATATATATATATATATATATTTGTATAAGGCGGTGAGCTGGCAGAAACGTTAGCACACCAGGCGAACTGCATAGCGGTATTTCGTCTGTCTTTGTGTTCTGAGTTCAAATTCCGCCGAGGTTGACTTTGCCTTTCATCCTTTCGGTGATCGATAAATTAAGTACCAGAGAGAAAGGGAGAGGTGGGGTGTTGGCTAGTGGTCAGAATAAAGTGATAAGGGAAAGGGAGAAGTTAGGGGGAGAGAGAGGAAGAGATGAGAAGGTAAGGAATAAAGGAGTGTGAAATATGTGAGTAGGGGTCGTGTGATAGAGCTGTATTAAGAGACGGGTACAGAAAAGGTAGAGAGAAGGTAAGCGTGGGGTGGCATGTAAGTGGGCATTGGTTTTGATAGTAAAATTTGAGGTGAAATGAAGAATTCAAGTTGCTATAGACATGTGTGGTAGGTTAGTAGGTAAAGAAAGAAAGAATGTATATGTGTGAATATGTATACATATATACGTACCCCCACATGGATATATATATATATATATAGCAATTAAGGACAACTACTTATAAGGAAAACTTAACAAGAAATTGTCAGGTAGAATGTATGTAGAATGCCTCCTGGCATGTATGTATAATGCCCTCTTATATAAATTATATATATATATATATATATATATATATATATATATATATATATATAATTTTTTGCCACATAGTGAGTTGCAAATACTGTTTGTCTGTGGAGACATATTTTTGTAGTAAAAGAAATAAGTCCTCTGGCTGCTATTTCTAATACTTTCGGTATGTGGTCTAACAACTTGTTGCAAAGACCCTCTTTGCTATAATTATATACACACACCACACACACACACACACACACATATATATATATATATATATATATATATTATATATATATATATATATATACAAACTGGGACAAGAATGCAAAACATTTAGAAGACGATGCAAAAAACACGGACGGGTGATTAGAAGCCTTCAATCTTCAGTCAAGAACCGGATCATCCTCGCAATTTCGGCTGATTACTCTTGAGATTGCTCCAATCTGGCCAGCCCCAAGGAATGTTTTTTCGTATTATTTTTGTATTCATATTCGTGTAACATCGTTTTTCCGTCTTTGTTTCGTATACATTCGAAGATTTTTTCAAAGGAATTCTAATGTGCTTAGCTTAGATTTTCATTGGGGCTGGCCAAATTGGAGCAATCTCAAGATTAATCAGCCGAAATTGCGAGGATGATCCGGTTCTTGACTGAAGATTAAAGGCTTCGAATGACCCGTCCGTGTTTTTTGTATCGTCTTCTAAATGTTTTGCGTTCTTGTCCCAGTTTGTGTGTATGATATATATATATATATATATATATAAATAGCGGCGTATGTAATTATATATATATATATATATATATCGTCCGATCACCGAAGTTAAGCAACGTCAAACCAAGTTAGTACTTAGATGGGTGACCGCTTGGGAAACCTAGGTGCTGTAAGGGTCACACATTTTATAGGCGCAGGAGTGACTGTGTGATAAGTAGCTTGCTTACTAACCACAAGGTTCTGGGTTCATTCACACAAGGGGCTAAACACAGAAGGGACAAACAAGGACAGACAAACGGATTAAGTTTATTACATCGACCCCAGTGCGTAACTGGTACTTAATTTATCGACCCAGAAGGGATGAAAGGCAAAGTCGACTTCGGCGGAATTTGAACTCAGAACGTAACGGCAGACGAATTACGGCTACGCATTTCGCCCGGCGTGCTAACGTTTCTGCCAGTTCGCCGCTTTAAGATACGGCGTAATATTGAGATATGATCTTCGACCCTTCATCTCGAAAATCCGATACCCTATCGACCTGGTTAAATACTGTCCTGAAGTCTGCGCACTCGTAAGATTCAAAATCAATATATTTGCAACTGTTGTTGTTGATATTTGTATGAATATGATATTCTCATTCGAAACCTGAGAAAAAGATGAAAATCTCTCTAAGATATATCTAACTTTATCCAGTTATCTAGTTCCCAATAGAAATGGAAAATAAGGAAATTGCATTTTTAAACACACTGGTGAACAAAAGATAGAAGAAGATTTGAATGAATAACTTTATCAAAAACGCAACGCTGAGCTCTGTTTAGCTTTTAGCTCTGAACCAAGCGAAGCGTAACAAACATAATATTCAATTCTTTTGTAGAGCACAAAAAATATGGAAACGAATAGATCAAGAGAAAATACGGAATCATGAAGCTGAAGATTAAGCATTTGGAAGAATTGTATTCTGGTGTATCTGAATACGTTAATGAACGAACTGAAAATAGCTTTGGAAACAACAGCCAAAGCAGCAACCGTAACAAACACAACCAAAACAAAAAAAAAACAAAAAACAACAGCAATAACGAGAGAATAAAGAAGAAAAAAGACAAAAATTAACTTATAAATAAGATATGAAAGTATTTTGAATACTCATTTCTCACATAGACATACGGTCTCAACAGAATGTGAAGGTGAGACGACGATACAGTTGGTTAAGATCGATCCGCTCGCTACTCGACTCCGATTGTCACGAGGTTATAAATTTGTTAGGAAAGTATATAATCGATTCTTCTCGCTTGAGTTACCATTGTATTATTATTATTGTTTTTGTTTTTGTTTTTGCGTAAACATAAATCAATTTCTTATTCATAAATGTTTATTTCGTGTTTAGCGAAAGAGCGGATGAGAGTGGCAAGAATGTTGAGTTTGAAGAAGTTTACCCGATGTAGTCTATCCTCAGTAGGAGGAAAGAAACGGGGAGAAGACACTTATGAATCCTTGGAAATGGCAGAGAAATCCGGGCCTTTTGTGTGGGATTTCTCCAAAATTACATTTAGGTGGACTGGCCCACGGTTCAAAAATTTTTTTATGTTGAATTTTTGTTGAAATTTTATTGTTATATCTTTTTGTTATATCTTTAATCTTTTTATCTTTTACTAGTTTCAATCATCAGAGCGATGCCATGCTGGGCACCACCTTGAAGAATTGCCAAATTACGGGGACGTAAACATACCGATACCGGTTGTCAGGCGGTGATGGGGGACACAAACATACACACACACTCACACACACACACGACGGGCTGATTTCAGTTTGCGTCTAAGAATTCCACTCACAAGGCATTGGTCGGCTTGAGGCTGTATTAGAAGACACTTGCTCAAAGTTCAACACAGTAGGACTGAACCCGGGACCATGAGGTTGGGAAGCAAGCTTCTTACTACAGTTACGACTTTATTTTTGTTTTATTTTCTGTGTTGTACTTCGTTCTTTTATATCGTTCCGAATGTCCTGAGCACTTTGTGACCCATAAAAAGAAACCCATCACCATCGGCAGCAGCATCGTTATCAATGCTTTTCATTCTTCCAGAATCTGCAAAATAAAATGACAGTTACTCTTTTACTCTTTTACTCTTTTACTCTTTACTTTTTTTACTTGTTTCAGTCATTTGACTGTGGCCATGCTGGAGTACCGCCTTTAGTCGAGTAAATCGACTCCAGGACTTATTCTTTGTAAGCCTCGTACTTATTCTATCGGTGTTTTTTTTCGAACCGCTAAGTTACGGGGACATAAACACACCAGCATCTGTTCTCAAGCGATGTTTGGGGGGGGGGGGCAAACAAAGACACACAAACATATACATACACACATACATACATGCGTACATACATTCATACAAACATACATACATACATACATACATACATACATATATATATATATATATATATATTATATATATATATATATAACAGGAAGGTTTACGAAAATAAACAAAAGACGAAGGCAGGTGGAGTACAAACTAACAATTGTATTAGTATGGCGCTCAGAAATAGAAATAGAACAAGTCTTTTACGTTTCGAGCCTACGCTCTTCGACAGAAAGATACACAGAAAAAAAAAACAAGGAGAGAAAAAAATGCGTGTAGGAGCTAGCACACAGATATACGACGGGCTTCTTTCAATTTCCATTTACCGAATCCACTCACAAGGCTTTGGTCGGCCCGAGGCTATAGTAGTAGACACTTGGTCAATTTGCCACGCAGTGGGGCTGAACTCGGAACCATGTGGTTGGTAAGCAAGCTACTTTATTTCAAAACATTTGCCATAAAGGCAGTACACAGATTAAGTTAGCTTTGCGGGCTGGACGAGGACATTAATGAGGTGAATGATAATGAAAGAAAGATGATAAGGATGGGAGAAGACAAAAAGCGCCCGCCGACTTTCGCTTCTCTAAAACATTGTTCTTTTTAAAGATAAACACAAAACGAGGTATTAAACCTCTTACAATTTTTCCAATTTTTGGACTTAGCAGTCCATTATTAATACAAAACGAGGTATTAATCCTCTTACAATTTTTCAATTTTTGGACTTAAGTCCATTACTAATAATAACAGTTCAATAATTACATATCGTCCTCGAAATAGCTTGTGCCCGCGCCCTCCACCATCAACCACGCCTCCCTCAGAACGTAATCAAGTTCCGAGTTCGCGTCGCCCGGGACCAAGTTATAATCTTCATTGAGCTCCTTTAGCCCAAGCGTCACGTCGAACGCCACGGCCTCCACAGCTACCTGCGGAGGCCATTCGGGGTCCTGTGTGAAGGCTAAAGGTGCTCCCTTGTAGTGCTCTTCCATCACTTTTTCAATTTCTCCTCCTCTATAGAAGAGGACCTATACGTTCAGTTCTTTCGTTGGCGGCACAGTTCCCGCCAACGGTATTCCTTCTCTTGTCGGTGGCACAACCCCAACCGACGTAGTTCCGGGACATTCCGGTGCTACACTGACAGCCGGTAATGTCCCGTTTTTCTTCCTCTTTTTCTTTTTTTTCCCTTTTCAACTGAGGGAGGGTGCGTCTCCTCCGTGGCTGGAAGATTCGCCTTCCTCTCCTCATTTCTATTATCCTTTGGTGAGCACCCATTGTTGCTCACCTTCCTCTTTCGGCCTCTGTTTGAGGAGTCCTCTGCTTTCTCGGCCGTTATCGTTCCCTCTTCTAGAGGGGTTTTACTTAACTGTTCCGGGATCCTATTTTGTTCCCGAGGACAGTTCTTCTTTATGTGGCCGGACTCCAAGCACCGATGACACTTAGGGGGCGACTCTCAAGCATCACCGGGTACCTGCACCCGGCCATTTTCAAAAAATCTGGAAGAACCAGATTGGCTGATTGGGGCCACAGGGTCAAAATTGCTTTTGACCCAACCCAAGCAGCCGCAGGAAGAACTTTTACATTGAGGAGCTTAGTTTCGCTGTCACCCAGACCCCGGCGGATAGTCTCCTCTATCCACTCGGGTTCTATGTCGGGTGGCAGTCCGCAAATCCAAGCTTTCATCAATTTCTTTTTTTTGTACGTGGGCAGGAATAAGATTTCCTTACCCTCCAGGGGTTTGCTAGCAAATTTGCAAGCCTCTTCAGGGGTGTCAAATAGCAACCACACCGTTGCATATTTGACACCCCTGGAAATGAATTTAATTGTTGGCAAATACTCTTCCAACTCCTTTTCAATTGCCGTCTTTTCGAATAGGGCGATGGTGTCGAGTGCCTTGGAGTAGGTTCTCAACACCACCGTCCTATCTTCACGGTCTTTTAACCACTTTTTAGGTGGTATGATTTCCCACTCCAAAATTTTGTTATTTTTCATTGCCATGTTTTTTTTAAATATATTCAAATTAAACTCAAAAAGCAGGAAGAAAAAAGTTCAAAAGTCCAAATAAAATTTTATAGATTTTTGAAAAAACAAAAAGGAGAAAGCACAACAGAAGGGAAGAAATTAACGGAAAGTCGTAATAAAGAAAAAAAACAAAAGGGGGGTTAAATGAAGTTCAAAAGAAAGTTAATAAACAGAAAATCACAGCAAAAATATTCTGGCCTTGCGGTACTCCCGGCCTGGGTTGAACCTGGAACGCCGCAACTGCAACACAACCTCCACAAAAATGGGTCCGAAAGGTAATCCAATAGTGGCTTATTTTTATAATTTTCTTGCGAAGTACTCTGACAAGGGAATAAATTCAACAAACCCAAACACAGCACTGGCTACCGCCAACGGTAATTTTAACAGTAACTGTATTGAATTCCGAGGATACGCCCCTCCACTGTTTTTTCTTTTTTTTTTCAATGAACACAAAAACGGCAGCCGCCGAGAGCAGGCGAAATTGTCTCAGAGTTGGACACAACTTACTGAAATAATAATTGGTACGCAATAAATTATGCCCAACTCACAATAAACAAAATCACTTACCTCGACAACTTTCCGTTTTTGGTCTTTTTTCTTTAATTGGACGGAGCTGGTTGACTCGCGTCCACTCTGGCTGAACAGGAAGCAACTAACTGCGCATGTGTGTTAGACAAGCTACTTACCACACAGCTACTCCTGCACGTATATAATCTATCTATCTATCTATCTATCTATCTATCTATCTATCTATCTATCTATCTATCCATCTCTCTCTCTCTCTCTCTCTCTCTCTCTCTGTATATATATATATATATATATATATATATATATATATATATATATAGATAGATAGATAGATAGATAAATAGATAGATAGATAGATAGATAGATAGATAGATATATAATTAGGGTTCAGCAAAGATTTGCTTTACCACATACCGAAGTTTAGAAATAGCAGCCAAAACACCTTAGCTATTTGTTCTACTTTAAAAAGGGACTCCCAGAAAAACCAAAATACTTGAAAACAATCCACACAGGCAGAGAGGAAAAATAACGAAAATCAATCAATATCTGGTCACCCATGTACGCACGTTTCGGAATTAGATCGGTATAAAGAATATAGAAATTATACTTTACCAACCATTTTTTTCATCACCATGGGACTCCAACAATATTAAATATTGAAATATTAAATTCGAAGGCACTGGAATAATTGAACATATCTCTCCACCTAACGGTATCGGACAGATCATATTCAGTGTTAGTACCGCCGAATTCAAAATATGAATGAGGTTCATCACCTTCCCCTGCCCATCTGCGTGTGCCGTCAAGTAAAATACTACAGAAAAAATCTGTAGTTTGTTATCAGGGAGAATATATATATATATATTGTGTTTCTCCCGACCTGTACCGCCTGAAAACCGGTGTTGGTTTGTTAACGTCTCGTAAACTATAGGTTCAGCAAAATAAGCCATAAAATAAGCACCAGTGGTGGGAACAGCCACAGGCACGAACATAAACCCCTCCCACCCACATGCACACACATATACGATGGGATTCTTTCAGTTTCTGCCTACTAAATCCACTCACAAGGATTTGGTCGGCCCGAAGCTATAGTAGAAGACACTTTCCCAAGGTGCCACGTAATGGGACTGAACCCGGAATCATGTGGTTGGTAAGTAAGCTACTTACCACACATTCACTCCTACGCTTATCACAGCCACTCCATGCTTGGATCTATAGCATCAACTAACCCACTTCTTTCAAAAGTGTTGGCCTTATGCCTAAATCATCATCATCATCACCATTATCACCTACACCATCATCGTAGTCATCATCATCACCACCAACACGACGACGACGACGACCACCACCACCACCACCACTACTACTACTACTTCTACTACTACTACTACTACTACTACTACTACTACTACTACTACTACAGAAGAAAATGGTTATACTTCATTGAGGTGGTTTTATAGTACCGAAAGATGCTTCCTTTAGATTTCATCAGCGACCTTTATAGACAATATCCGATCTTATTCGTGTCATCTTCATTTTTCAGATTTTTCAGTACGCTCGCCTTCTTAGAGTTAACTCTCATGTTTGTTGTTTCTGACTTTAAACACCATTAGAGAGAATTTTTGTTTATTAATTGTATGGTTAACCACAGTTGATCTAAGACTTTTCAATCCATTGTGTTATATGTGAAAAGCCTTGCCGTATGTATTTTTCTGAAAATACTTTGGTCTTCTGGACTACTCAACCCCAATCCACATTGATAGCAATCATAATCCACGTCGCTACTTGCCCTCCATTTGCACATACATACACACACATGCATATATATATATATATATATATATATATATATGAGAGAAGAACGAGATGGACGCTTCATTTTTATGCTGTTGCCGCATTATGTCGTATGCGAATGAGAGGATTTGCATCCCCAACCAAGAATTTTTGATGTAATACATGTCCTTGTGGAAATTGGTGTGCGCGGCTGAGGAAGGCCACAGACATACATTATGCATTGTTATAAATCCGTCTAATAAAGGCCCGAAACATATGTACCGCTGAATCCTTGGCATCGTGTTTTTATTTTGATTAATATATATATATATATATAGATCATCTATAAGTTTTATTAATCTAGTAAAATATGCTTCACTGAGGAGGGATTAAAAACGAAACAAATGTGTCACTTACACCAGTGGGTTCTAAAAACGAGATCTACTTTTATCCGCAACGTCTTCGCCTTTCAAAAACATTAATTCGTTGGTCTTAATAGAGTCACCTCCTCTGCAGGTTTTCAATTTTAAACATATTTAGATGGGGTTTTTGTCAACAAATTTCTTAGATAATCTCAGCTAGTCGAAGATTATTCCATTTCTCTATCTTACATATGTAGGAACCTAGTGTAAGTGTATTTAGTATACAGACTGCTCCCACTACCACTACCTCCACTCTTTAGATATTTCTCTCGATCAGATTGTAGATGAAATATAAAGTCAACTTTGATTGCATTTTCATTCTTCGTTAAAACGTATACTCGGTTACTTTTTTTTTTACACATCTGTTGATTTTGTTACCGTCTAAGAAAGAACGTGCGCTAAGTGCTGTGCAGATTTGTTTTTGTTTTTTTTTTTTTACCTAAGTCTACTTATTGTCGATTTTACAATAACAAACAAAAACAAATAGAGAGTGGGAGAATAAAACAGCATAAATAAACAGCTAAATAAATATACAGACAAATAATTCGAAAAGCAAAAACAAAACAGAATTTGGTAATGCATGTCAATGCTTTTATGCGCTATACATTTCTTTATAAACGTCGAATGAGCATTTGAATACAATGTATTAGTTACAAAATTATTGATGCTGTTATTATTATTATTATTATTATTATTATTATTATTATTATTATTATTATTATTATTATTATCATTATTATTATCATTATTATTATTATAATTATTATCATTATTATTATTATCATCATCATTATTATTATTATTGTTATTATTATTATTATTATTATTATTATCATCATCATCATCATCATCATTATTATTATTATTATTCAGTAGTTTTATTTTTATAGCGTGCTTTCACTTCACTACCGAGCGCAGCTCTGTGTGCCTTGGGTATGTGCTGTGATTTGTTGTGATGCTCTGATGGTTATCATTATTATTATTATATTATTATTATTATTATTATTATTATTATATTATATTATTATTATTATTATTATTATCATTATTATTGTTATATTACTACATTATTATTATTATTATATTATTATTATTATTATTATTATTATTATTATTATTATTAATATTATTATTATTATTATTATTATTATTATTATTATTATTATTATTATTACTTGAGTAATTCATTCGGAATGGTATGGTATTCAAAAGATATTATTTATAGCTAACCAATTTTTTTGCGTGTGTGTGTATGTGTGAGTACTTATTATGTGTGAGGATCTATCACTTAACTTCAGTGCCTGAAGTATCATTCTAAATTTACGACACAGGCAGACGAACACCGCACATTTTTATAACAGAGATATTTTCATATCATTGATTCATCTGAAAAGCTTAAACATTTCCATTCCTTTTCCCTCATCCAAAACATAGTTTATATGACTAGATTGAATCAGTTGTTGCTTCTACGCTGCGATTTCAACTTCATACTGATGGAGATATGGTCATGTGATTGAGAAGTTTACTTCGCGACCACCTGTTGCGAGTTCTATCTCTCCATTGCAACCAGTATTTCTAAATATCGATAGCTCGATATTTCAATTGATTGATCTAAATAATATCTGTTTCTTTACTACCCACAAAGGGCTAAACACAGAGGGGACAAACAAGGACAGACAAACGGAATAAGCCGATTATATCGACCCCAGTGTGTAACTGGTACTTAATTTATCGACCCCGAAAGGATGAAAGGCAAAGTCGACCTCGGCAGAAATTTGAACTCAGAACGTAACAGCAGCCGAAATACCACTAGGCATTCCGGCCGGCGTGCTAACGATTCTGCCAGCTCGCCGCCTTATGATCTAAATAATATCATTGTTGCATATATTGCGTTGCCCGGAAAGTTCGTGCCGATTTATAGTAGCTTACATTTCGACTTATTTCAGAACATGGTTACGACGAAGAGCCATCCGGTTGATTCGATCAACAGAACAGCCTGCGCGAGAAATTAACGTGCGAGTGGCCGAGTACTCTACCGACACGCGTACCCTGAACGTAGTTTTCAGGGATATTCAGCGTGACACAGGATGTAACAAAACCAGCCCTTTGAATTACTGGTACAAATAAATTTTGCCAGATGAGTGGAGTGTAACAACGTGAAATAAAATGTCTTGCTCAAGTTTGCAAACGCGCTGTCAGGAATTGAACTCGCGACTTTACAATCGTGAGCCGAATACCCTAATCACAAAGCCACACGCCTTCACAGCCCATTACGTACCGATTCAAAAAAATACAAACACACACACACACACACACACACACACACACACACACACACACACACACACACACACACACACGAAAGGGACATTGGTATTAAACAAGTGTTAAGGCGGCGAGCTGGCAGAATCGGTAGCACGCCGGGCGAAATGCTTAGCAGTATTTCGTCTGCTACGTTCTGAGTTCAAATTCCGCCGAGGTCGACTTTGCCTTTCATCCTTTCGGGGTCGATAAATTAAGTACCAGTTACGCACTGGGGTCGATATAATCGACTTAATCCTTTTCTCTGTCCTTGTTTGTCCCCTCTGTGTTTAGCCCCTTGTGGGTAGTAAAGAAACAGGTAATAAACAAGTGTACTGTGTTTGTGTTA
>NC_042999.1:22823337-22841237 GCF_006345805.1 Octopus sinensis
CAGTATTCTTCAAATGCTTGGTGGATGCTTTCAATATTCTCACCCTTGACAATCTCTTTTTGGTACTTACTCTTCCTCCAAATCCTTCTACTTCGCTTTCTGTTGGTACCTCATTGATTTCTGTCTTATTTTTGCCAAGCACTTGATAAAATCGTTTGGCTTGGTGTCAAACTGTTTATATTTGATCAAATAATTGTTGTTTGCATCCATAAAACCATTTGGGGGCACATGGTCAAGTGGTTAGAGCAGCGGACTCGCGGTCGAGGGATCGCGGATTCGAATCTCGGACCGGGCGATGTGTGTGTTTATGGGCGAAACACCTAAGCTCCACGTGGCTCCGGCAGAAGGTAATGGCAAACTTCTGCTGACCCTTTCGCCACTACTTTGTCTCGCTCTTTCCTCCTGTATCTTGCAGCTCACCTACGACGGACTGGCGTTCCACCCAGGTGGGGAACCTATACGCCAAGGAAACCGGGAAACCGGCCCTTATGAGCCAGGCGTGGCTCGAGAAGGAAAAATAAAACCATTTCAAATACTCCTGCTCTGATGTTCGTAAAAGGCTTCATTTTTTTTCATCAGTCATAATGTTACAGTTAGAGCTATACCGGGCGTTGTGAGTGTTTATTGAGCGAAAACACCTAAAAGCTCCACGAGGATCCGGCAGGGGATGGTGGTGATCCCTGCTGTACTCTTTCACCACAACTTTCTCTCACTCTTACTTCCTGTTTCTGTTGTACCTGTATTTCAAAGGGCCGGCCTTGTCACTCTCTGTGTCACGCTGAATATCCCCGAGAACTACGTTAAGGGTGCACGTGTCTGTGGAGTGCTCAGCCACTTACTCGTTAATTTCACGAGCAGGCTGTTCCGTTGATTCGGATCAACCGGAACCCTCATCGTCGTAACCGACGGAGTGCTTCCCAGTAGTAGTAGTAGTAGTAGTAGTATGTGTGTTTGGTACTGTCTGTTCATTTACTGTTGCCTAGAGTTTTCATGAATTTTATTCTCAGTTCACTTGTTAAAAAAGTCTCCGTTTTCCTCTGCTATATCTCTCAGAATATCACTATTCCTTTTATGATTTTAATGTTATTGATAGAGTTGTATTTATTTTAGTATTTTCCTATATTTCTGCTTTATTCTGATTTATTTCTCGTGGAAATGTCTGTTTTTTTTTAATTTATTTATTTATTTTTTTTTTTTTACAAATTTTTGTTTCAGAAAAAATAGTTTGTTTTGTACAAACGGTTTGTTCTTTATTTCAACTATCCGGACTATTTGTTATAATGCTTCTACGTATTTATTCAATTGATATTTTGCGTTCGAAATTTTATTTCTAGCTGCTTGATTATTCTATTTTCTTTTTTTTTTGCCGTGTACTTCAGTTAAAATTGAGAATAAAAAATAAATAACACTGTTTTTTAGGTTTATATATTTTATAATTTTACAGCTAAATTTTTTTTTAGTTTATGCTTCATCCTTTGGAAACCTATTATTGTATCTTCATTCCTTCAAGTTGACGTGTCACATATGACTTAGACCTGACATATCTTAAATAGTTTATTGCATCAAGCATGATTTGTCCGACAGCCATCTTAGCTCTCGCTTTTATCTGTGAATCTAATTTTCATATTATCGTTCTTTCTTCTATACAAATTAATATTTACTTTACTATTCTACGTTTTTTTTTATCGTTTAATATGTCAATAACATGTTATTATTCCATTGTGTAGTAGAAATTGTAAGAGAATTCATCAGTTGATTTATAGGTTTAAATATTGATTTTTTAAATAATTTTCTTCTACTAATTGATTGATTTATCTTCTTGTGCCTTACTTTCCTTTTTCTTATGTTTTCATGCATTTGAGGAGTGGGGAACTGGTAACGTGTTGCTGAAGGCCTTACTTGAGTTATTTACTATGACGTACGTTTCTTCATCTATTTCCACATTTCTGGAAATCTTCTTTAATCGCAAGTTCTGCTTTCTGCAGTCTTTTATAATACTATTGTAATACTTTATGATTTCATCTTTCTTATTTTTCATCTTCTTTGAGTTATATTCTCTCCTACCGTTTGGTGGTGTGGTAGGACGAGTGATCAGCTAAAAGTATTGAGGATTTAAGGATTTTCCAAGCCGCTTACTGTTTTTGCAGAGTTTCTTGAAGGTGACAGGCTTGGAAAACCCTTAAGTAAATTAAGTATTTCAGGTGATCATTGTCTTCGACAGTCCACAAACTGGGAGGAGAGAACGCAACGAACTTGAAACAGACATCATAAGACTTTATCATTCCCGTAATCCACTGATATATTATTTTATCGACCTCGAAAGGAACAAAGCAAGGTTGACCTAGCAAGGATTTGAACCCAGAGTTAAAGAGCCAGAACAAATAGGCACCAGCACTCTTAATATTTGATATTTAAATCGCTTCGCGATTTTGCTTTTCAGCCTTCAGGAGTTGATAAAAATAGGTACCAGTCAGATACTAGGGTTGACATGATTGACTGTATTCCATCATCCAAATTTTATGGCGCAGGTAATTTTTAGAAAACTTTAAAATAATTTTTTGCTAATCTATTATAATAAGTTAAACGTATTTTGTTACTCATAGATTCTATCGCTTTGATTTTTATTAATTATCATGACAACCCATCAGAAACCCAGTTCTTGTTGCAATGTGGGGACTTGTGTACGTCAAGTATTCTGAAAGCTTTGCCAACAGAGCAGAAACTCATTGGAAGGCCTTTCATACTGGATAATCTCAAGATTAGAGGCTAAATTGATATGGGCTATCTTTTCCCAGAGGTAAGAAATTGTGTTTGAGAGGGCCAACACCAATACAGTTTTCTTTTGCTTCAACACAGTATTTTTTTTGCGCAAAATTTAGTCTCGCGGCTTTGATCGATTCGAGTCTCTGGAAGAAGACAGAAAACACCGCAAGCACAACAGCAACAACAGGAGGCGCAATTGCCTCAGTGGTTAGAGCAGCGGACTCGCGGTCGGAGGATCTCGGTTTCGATTCCCAGACCGGGCGTTGTGCGTGTTTATTGAACGAAAACACCTAACGCTCGACGAGCCTCCGGCAGGGGCTGGTGGCGATCCCTGTTGTACTCTCGCTCCACCTTTCTCTCACTCTTTCTTCCTGTTTCTTGTCCCCGACTTCCTACGCAACCGCTTTGCCTGGATGCGCATTCATCCATCCGTCGATGCTCTCGGTGTCGGGGTTCACTTGCTTTCTCTTCTGCGGGTCTTACGAATAGCAAAGGACCACGTTTCGGACTTCTCCCATCTTTCGAGCTCTGGGACGAAGACCGTTCGCTCAACAGCAACAGCAACAGTAGCACGAATGCATTCATCCATAATCAGGATCAATAATCGACTGGACAGACATCTGATGAGGACCGCATCAAAAGTCTATAGGGACATATTGAAAGCGGTCCTCGGAGGATAAGAGATCCTTTAGAAACAATTTTTGGAGTGCATACCTATTTCTCTACGTTCAGAGTTCAAATCATATCGGAGTCGACAGTGCACTTTTTTTTACCGTTTATTAGGATACTCAAATAAAGTGATAGGCACTAATTACTGAAAGGACGGGGTCACGTGCGGATCCAATTAATTGTTGCCCTTATCTCAAATATACGGTCTTCCCTGTCTATGTTGGAAAATATCAACATTATATGAATCATATTGTCAATATTATCATCATTACCACCACCACCACCACCACCGCACGCTACCCAGCATCATGATCCTCCTCCTCCTCATTATTGCTGCTGATGTCGCCACCGCTGCTCTCGCTGCTACTGCCGCCATCACTTCCATTGTCATCGTGATGACATTATCATCATCATCATCATCAACATTGTTGTCATCAATTTACTACCGCCTACACTAATTCCAACATCATCAGCATCCTCATCACCAACGCTGTACTTCCAGCAACATCACCAGCACCACCACTACCAATGTCATAGCCATCATCATTGTCATCATCGTCATCATCGTCATCATCATCAGCCTCATCATCCTTAACATCATCTTCATCTTCATCATCGTCACTGTCATCATCATCATCACCATCACCACTATCATCATCCTCATCATCCTTAACATCATCTTCATCTTCATCATCGTCACTGTCATCATCATCATCATCATCACCATCACCATCACCATCATCATCATCCTCATCATCCTTAACATCATCTTCATCATCGTCACCGTCATCATCATCATCAGCATCACCGTCATAATCTTCATCATCCTTATCATCATCTTCCTTATCTTTATCATCACCATCATCATCGTCATCATCAACATCACCAACATCATCATCATCATCCTTAACATCATCTTCATCATCATCATCATCATCGTCATAATCTTCATCATCCTTATCATCATCTTCCTTATCTTTATCGTCATCATCATCATCATCATCATCATCATTATCATCATCATCATCATTGTCGTCGTCGTCATCATCGTTTTAGAGGAAATGTTTACAGAATCTGTTTCACAATTTGGAAATAGAAAAGAAAAAAAGAAAACGTGGAAAAAAACAACAACAAAAAGCAACAAAAAGGAAATCAAATACACTCCAGCTCATGATTGAACTTCGATTTCGGGTAAATAAAATATAATCACCAAAAAACGTTAAATGGAAAAAAATGGGAAAATAACCAAAAGAAATTCCACCAAAATCTCAAATTTACGAAGGGAAATAAAGAAAAATCTCCCCCAAACTAAATAAACCTATCATTAAACTGGTAGTAGTAGTAGTAGTAGTAGTAGTAGTAGTAGTAGTAGTAGTTGTGGTGGTGGTGGTGGTGTGGTAGTATTTGTGGTGGTGGAGGTAGTTGTAGTGGTGGTGGAGGTAGTAGTAGTAGTAGTGTTAGTAGTCGTGGTGGTGGTGGTGGTAGTGGTAGTAGTGGTGTTGGTGGTGGTAGTAATAGTAATGGTAGTGGTATTAGTAGTAAAGGTGGTTGTAGTAGTAATGATGGTAGTAGTAGTAGTAGTAGTGGTGGTGTTGGTTATAGTAGTAGTAGTGGAGTTGGTGGTGGTAGTAGTAATGGTGGTAGTAGTGTTAGTAGTAGTAGTAGTGGTGGTGGTGGTTGTGGTGTTGGTGGTGGTAGTAGTAGTAGTGGAGTTGGTGGTGGTAGTAGTAATGGTGGTAATAGTGGTGGTGGTGGTGTGGTGGTGGTTGTGGTGCAATGCTTGAAATTTTCCAGCATTAAACTGCACGTTGTTTACCTCGGTATATATTTACTTTGGTATATTGCATTCCGGTTCCGCTGTGAGCTTGTGACGTCATCTAGATCAGTGCTTCTCAAACTTTCTGATGTGACGCATCGCCATTTTAATTTTTTCTCCAATGTGCCAGGGATCAGTAATATTATTTATTAGTATTAAATTATACCAGGACGGTGAGCTGGCAGAACCGTTAGCACGCCGGGCGAAATGCTCACCATATTTCGTCTGACGCTACGTTCTGAGTTCAAATTCCGCCGAGGTCGACTTTGCCTTTCATCCTTTCGCGGTCGATGAAATAAGTACCAGTTTCGCACTGGAGTCGATATAATTAAGTTAATCCCTTTGTCTGTTCTTGTGTTCTTGTTTGTCCCCTCTATGTTTAGCCCCCTGTGGGCAATAAAGAAATAAATATTAATTTATACCGGAAGCAATATATATGAGATGCAGCACGGAATTTTGTCAGTGAACAGGTCGCGGTTTCAAATTGACGAAAATATTTTGACGAATTAAATTTAAATATTGAAGTGAATCTAACGGTTTTTGTATGTTTTTAAATGTCATATAAACACCATCCACGCTGCAATTGTTTTTGCTTCAGCACAGGATCTCAGAATATTATATAAGTTGACAATTACTTTTATCTTGTATTTATTTCATAAACAAATAATACAATATCACATAAGCATTTTATAAGCATTTTTCATCGTAGAATACGGGGTAAATAACACACACACACATACACACATACACACATACACATATATTTAATATATATATATCTGTAAATATAATACGTGACAATTATTTGGTAGCCATGACAAAGCTCCGAGATTCGGATGTCGGGGCGGAAACCCACGCCGCCATCTCTTCAGTTATCCGGCCATCGAAAAAGTGCTATGAAAATTACCGTTAAACAAGGAGAAATTACTGTGTGATTGACCATTATTAAGACAAAAGATCTATTTGAATGATCGCTAATTGAGGAGAGAGAATAATGGTAAGGAAGTAAAAATGGTCATAGTATTCGCGTAAGCGCGTATCTCCATACCTACACATGAGCGCCTGCACACCCACGTACATGAGCCTATAAGTATATACTCATCCACACTCACTTGAAACACACATGCTCACCGACATATTCGCCAAAAAATCTATACATACCCGCATACACACTCGCACTCACACACGCGCGCGCCACACACAAAAAAGGTTCATACACACGTCTATATACGCACATGAACCCGAAAAACCAGGGCTAAAGGCAAAATACAGAAAAATATGTAAAGAAGTATAACAGTCATTTTCATAGCGTTTTTTCGATGGCCGGATAACTGAAGAGATGGTGACGTGGATTTCCACCTCGGCATCCGAAACTCGGAGTTTTATCATGGCTACCAAATAATTGTCACATATATTTACAGATAAGTTCCTCTATTTACATAATATCGATGTCTCTTTCATTCTTTTGTTGTCTTACCATTTCTGCCTATATATATATACATACATGGTTGTTATATTTTATAGTCTTCTACTATAGCTTCGGCCTGACCAAAGCCTTGTGAGTGGATTTGGTAGACGGAAACTGAAAAGAAGCCTGTCATATATATACATACATGTGTGTGTGTGTGTGTGTGTGTGTGTGTTTCTCTGTGTTTGTCCCCCACAACGCTTGACAACCGATGCTGGTGTGTTTACATCCCCGTAACTTAGCGGTTCGGCAAAACAGCTCGATAGAATAAGTATGAAGTTTACACAGAATGTGACCTGGGGTCGACTTCTCCGACTAATGGCGGTGCTCCAGCATGGCCGCAGTCAAATGACAGAAACAAATAAAAGAGTAAAAGAGAGGAACAGGGTAGAGCGGATGATGTCTGTATTCCAATATTCCAATAACCAATAATATGTTGCCCATGTTTAGTAATATTACAATAATGAAATTAGCATTAGCTTATCTCACTTTTTCTCGCTGAACCCCAAGGAACCTTTTGCGGAACCCTGGCTGAGAAGCTTATCAGATGCCTTTGCGAGGTCAAGATAAATCGCATTGACATCTGAATGGTCATGGTCAAGCAGCTGTTTCAAAACTCATTGTGCTGTAAGAGCTGTGTGAGGTAGCTCCTTCTAGGAGATCTATTTGAATGATCGCTAATTGAGGAGAGAGAATAATGGTAAGGAAGTAAAAATGGTCATAGTATTCGCGTAAGCGCGTATCTCCATACCTACATATGAGCGCCTGCACACCCACGTACATGAGCCTATAAGTATATACTATAAGTATATATATATATATATATATAAATTTATATGAAAATAAGCAAACACGCTCTCAAAATGGAGACAGATTTTGAGACCCCCCCCGCTTGCTTGCTCCATGACGTTGTTTGATGGGACTGGGGTCATCCCAGGCTGGTGGTCCCCCAAAAAGCATCATCGTACGTAGAGCCAACCAGATCTACCAGTACTTCTCATCGCTGGCGCACCCGTACCAGCTTCCCTACATCCTCCAAGCTGCATCCTCCAAGATGACTTCGAGCCTCTGGAGACATTCCTTAATCACGTCCGGCCACCTGGTGCCACCTGGGTCTGTCACGGAGCCTCTTCCACTCTACAGCTGTTGCGTCGATTGAGAGTAACGCCCTGGTAGGATGATCTGACGGGAGGCGGAGGACACGTCCGTACCAGCGCATGCGGTGAATAGCTATGAGGTGAGAGGCTGCAGATCGCTAGCCACTATATCTTTTATCTATTTTTCGCTTCCTGTTTATTTCTATGTTCCTTTCTGTCGAAGAGCATAGGCTCGAAACGTAAAAGACTCTCTCACTTTCCGAGCGTTAAACTAATATATCTGTTTGTTGTTTGCACACCCGTCTTCGTCATTTGTTTTTTTGTAAAATCGCACTATATATATATATATATACATACATTCTTTTCTACTCTAGACACAAGGCCCGAAATTTTGAGGGAGGGGGCCAGTCGATTAGATCCATTCCTGTACGCAACTGGTACTTAATTTATCGACCACGAAAAGTTGAAAGTCAAAGTCGACCTCGGTGGAATTTGAACTCAGAACGTATAGACAAACGAAATACCGCTAAACATTTTGCCCGGTGTGCTAACGTTTCTTATTTCTTTAATGCCCACAAGGAGCTAAACACAGAGGGGACAAACAAGGACAGACAAACGGTTTAAGTCGATTATATCGACGCCATTGCGTAACTGGTACTTATTTAATCGACCCCGAAAGGATGAAAGGCAAAGTCGACCTCGGCGGAATTTGAACTCAGAACGTAGTGGCAAACGAAATACCTATTTCTTTACTACCCACAAGGGGCTAAACACAGAGGAGACATACAAAGATAGACAAACGGATCAAATCGATCATATCGACTCCAGTGCGTAACTGGTACTTAATTAATCGAACCCCGAAAGTATGAAAGGCAAAATCAACCTCGGCGGAATTTGAACTCAGAATGTAACGGCAGACGAAATACTGCTAAGCATTTCGCCCGGCATGCTAACGTTTCTGCCAGCTCGTCGCCTCAAAGCGTATAAATATTGAGTTAAAAATACCTTTTAGATAGAATAAGTCGATGGCTGCCCTGTGGGAGTCAAGACCAGATCTTCCGTAAACATGAGAGACAGTCTACCGTTGGACCAAAGTAATCCCTCGAATTTCTCTCCTCATTTTAGATTAAATTTTTTTTTTTGCTGCTCAACACAATGATGAGAAGAAAGACTGTTAACTGTTGAACTAATTATGAAAGGAATTGAGTGCATCCATGTCTTTATCCTCTTATCTTCCTCAAATCTATAAAGAAACAGATCTGACAATATTTCATATTTATATAATAATGATCTTCCAAGTTCTGACTGTAAGTCAATGAGAAAGATCTGCATTAATCTAAGCGCAATTACTGAAGCAACAGAATCTCATTTCTTCTACCAGTAAATCTCATAAATAATTGCTTTCTATTTGACTCACTTGTTTAGACTCCTTAGAAGATTCATTTTAATTACATATTAATAAGTTATCGATTTTAATTCAGTCGTAGTTAAATTATAAGAGTATTTAATTCGAAAAACATCGTCTTTATTATTCTTGACAGAGCTGGCCCTAATTATGTTTTTATCTATTAAGTAAACTCGACATACTTTAACCCTAATAATTCGAAGTGTAATGATACCTTCACATATGATATGTTTATTTTAAGGCAGCCAGCTAACAGAATCATTAGCATGCTGGGTAAAATATTTAGCAGCATTTTCTCCATCTTTATGTTCTGAGCTCAAATTGTTCTGATGTCGACTTATCCTCTTTGGGTCGTTGAAATTGAGCACTAATCGACTTACCCACTCCCTCGAAAAAGTTCAAATTCCGCCGAGGGGTCGTTGAACTAAGAACCAGTTGAGCTCTGGGGTCGATTAATCGACTCACCCACTCACCCCGAAATTGTTAGCCTTGTGCCAATATGTGACGCCAATATGGTATGCTTCTTTATGGCAGCGAGCTGGTAGAATCTTTAGCATGCCGAACGAAACGCTTAGTCGCATTTCGTCTGTTTTTACGTCCTGAGTTCAAATTGTTCTGATGTCGACTTATCCTCTTCAGGTCGTTGAAATTGAGCATCAGTCGACTAACCCACTCACCTCGAAATTGCTGGCCATGTACCAATATGGTATGCTTCTTTATGTGAAGGCGCGTGGCATAGTGGTTAGGGTGTCAGCATCATGATCGTAAGATTGTGGTTTCGATTCCTGGACCGGGCGACGCGTTGTGTTCTTGAGCCAAACACCTCATTTCACGTTGCTCCAGTCCACTCAGCTGGCAGAAATGAGTAACACTGCGATGGACCGGCGTCCCATCCAGCTGGGGAACTCATACGCCATATAAACCGGGAAACCGAGCCCATGAGCCTGGCTAGGCTTTAAAAAGGGCGCATTTATTTTTTAATGCTTCTTTATGGCAGCGAGCTGGCAGAATCGTTAGCACGCCGAACGAAATGCTTAGCGGCATTTCGTCTATTTTTACGTTCTGAGTTCAAATTCCGCCGAAGTCGACTTGTCTTCTTGGGGGTCATTGAAATAAGCGCCAATTGAGCTCTGGGGTCGATGTAACCGACTCAGTCACTCACCCCTCGAAATTGTTAGCCTTGTGCCAATATGGTATGATCCTTAATGGTGGCGAGCTGGCAGACACGTTAGCACGCTGGGCGAATTGCTGAGCGGCATTTCGTCCGTCTTTATGTTCTGTGTTCAAATTCCGCCGATGCCAACTTATCTTCCCGGGGTCGTTGAAATAAGTTCAGTTGAGCACTGGGGTCGATGTAATTGACTTACCCACTCCCTCGAAATTGCCGGCCTTGTGCCAAAACTTGAAGCCAATATGATAAACTTCTTTATGGCAGCTGACTGGCAGAATTGTTAGCACGTCGGGAGTAATGGTTACAGGCGTTTCGTCCGTCTTCGCGTTCTGAGTTCAAACTCTGCCGAGGTCGACTCTGCTTTTCATTCTTTCGAATATCGATAAAATAAGCACCAGCGAAATACTGGGGTCGATGTAATCGACTTACCCTCTCTCCGAACTTGCTAGCTTTGTACCAAAATTTGAAGCCAATATGGTATGTTTGCTTTCTTTTCTACTAAAGATGTTCATTTCGCAACCACGTGACTTTGGTTGCAGTCCCATTGCGCGACACCTTGGCGAACGTCTTCTACTATAACTTCAGACTGACCAATGACTTGTGAGAGAATTTGGTACACCGAAACTGTGTGGAATCCCGTCCTATGTAGATATATATGTGTGTGTGTGTAAGTGTATGTGTCTTTGTATTTTAGTTTGTCCTCATACCGCTTGACAACCAGTGTTGGTTTGTTTACGTCTGTGTAAATTAGCTGTTTGGCAAACGTCACCAATAGAACAAGTACCAGACTTTAAAATGAATAAATACTCGGATCGATTTGCTCGACTTAAACACTTTAAGACAGCGTCCCAGGCCGCAGTTCCAATAATAATAAGATAAACATAATAATAATAATAATAATAATAATAATAATAATAATAATAATAATAATAATAATAATAATAATGCCCTTATGCAGTACCAGTCAGTGTCTCTCATGGCTTCTGATCTTAACTGATTGGAAGTGTTATCATGTACATTGTTTTGTCTTGGTATAAAAGATGGACTACAGCAAATATTCTGCTCAATACCACAGATTTGCTTGTCAGTTGCTTGATCTTAACCAGTTGAACATGTCCCTTAGTGGCTGACGATATGTGCATCTCTGATCACGAGCAGAAGTAGTGGGGGAGGCATCATATCCATGTGTTGAGAAGGATTTTTTTGAGTTTGAATAATTCACCTTTGGAACATGGGCGTTTCGTTCAACATCCTTAAACAACCCTTATCAGAGACCTTTCGGCTACTCGACCAGAAGAAAATTCTTACTGGGCCCCACCTGCAAGGTCATGTGCTGTTTATCTTGATATGAGATCACCATGTCACGCACATATGGTTGTGATGCATGTGCCAAGTGTACCCTTATCAGACGGGTAGTCATGATGGGTATACTGGGCTTCGTATATTTTACCCCAGAGTCACTTTGATGGCATGCACTGCTCTCTCACTCAATAATAATAATAATAATAATAATAATAATAATAATAATAATGCCCTTATGCAGTACCAGTCAGTGTCTCTCATGGCTTCTGATCTTAACTGATTGGAAGTGTTATCATGTACATTGTTTTGTCTTGGTATAAAAGATGGACTACAGCAAATATTCTGCTCAATACCACAGATTTGCTTGTCAGTTGCTTGATCTTAACCAGTTGAACATGTCCCTTAGTGGCTGACGATATGTGCATCTCTGATCACGAGCAGAAGTAGTGGGGGAGCATCATATCCATGTGTTGAGAAGGATTTTTTTGAGTTTGAATAATTCACCTTTGGAAACATGGGCGTTTCGTTCAACATCCTTCAACAACCCTTATTCAGAGACCTTTCGGCTACTCGACCAGAAGAAAATTCTTACTGGGCCCCACCTGCAAGGTCATGTGCTGTTTATCTTGATATGAGATCACCATGTCACGCACATATGGTTGTGATGCATGTGCCAAGTGTACCCTTATCAGACGGGTAGTCATGATGGGTATACTGGGCTTCGTATATTTTACCCCAGAGTCACTTTGATGGCATGCACTGCTCTCTCACTCAATAATAATAATAATAATAATAATAATAATAATAATAATAATAATAATAAGATAATTTGAAAAAGAGTATTTTAGATTGTTATACATCATACATCATTGCAAGTAACACAAACGGATTTGTTTATTTCCACAATTTATCCGACGTTATTAATATATTCTTTAGATATTATACAAACACACTTTATTTTTATTTATCGATATTAAGTTGCAAATTAGCATTATGCTATCTACGAGCTAGCTTTTAATCTAAATGCAGGAAACGGTTCAATCTTCTCCATCTTTATAAATAGTAAAAATATTTTGTATTTGCGCAAATCATATAACTAATATAATTGACAAATTTTTAATCATATCCTATAATATGATACATTGTGTTATATTAGCTGGTCAGTATAATACCAAGAGGATGCGCGTGGCTTAGTGGTTAGGGTGTTGAACTCATGATCGTAAGGTTGTGCTTTCGATTCCTGGATCGGGCGATGCGTTGTGTTCTTGAGCAAAACACTTCATTTGCATGTTGCTCCAGTCCACTCATCTGGCAAAAATGAGTAATCCTGCGACGGACCGGCGTCCCGTCCAGGTGGGGAATTTCTACGCCACTGAAACCGGGAAACCGGCTCTTATGAGCCTGGCACGGCTCGCGAAGGAACATTTGTAAGGCGCGTGGCTTAATGGTTAGGGTGTCAGCATCAAGATCGTAAGATTGTGGTTTCGATTCCTGGGCCGGGCGATGCGTTGTGTTCTTGAGCAAAACACTTCATTTGCACGTTGCTCCAGTCCACTCAGCTGGCAAAAATGAGTAATCCTGCGACAGACCGGCGTCCCGTCCATGTGGGGAATTTATACGCCATTGAAACCGGGAAACCTGAAACTCGAAAAGGAATATTTTTTTTATAATACCAAGAGAAAGGCAGGGTTGTGGCGGAATCGTTGTCATGATTTCAAGACTACGCCATGCGCTATATTCTTTTTCTTGAACAAGGTTCTTCATTTTATTGTTGTTTTGCGATCACTTGGACATCGGAAGCGTGGAACACCATACGCCTAAGACTTAAGGCGGCGAGTTGGTTGAATCATTAGCACGCTGGGCAAAATGCTTTGCAGCATTTCGTCCGTTTTCAGGTTCTCAGTTCAAATTCTACTAAGGTCGACTTTGTCTTTTATCCTTTCGGGGTCTATAAATTAAGTACCAGTTGAGTACTTGGTTTGATACAATCGTTTTTCCCCTCTCCGAAATTGCTAGCCTTGTGCCAAAATTTTAAATCAATGTCGATTTGAAAATAGATAGAAAGACAGAAGAAATGGTCCGCTCATTGGCAAGTCGGTATGTGTGTCGGTGTGTCTGCCTGTCTAATGTGCGTGTGTTTGTCAATTCGTTAATAATTACCTTCAGTGAGAGCGGTAATTCTTAGCTGCTGCCGGAAGTCTGAGCAGACAAAATGACGAAAATGAAATCTTAAAATAAAATATAAAATGTGTATACCGGTGTGTGTGTGTGTGTATGTGTGTGGCTGTGTGGGATGTAGGCGCAGAAGTAGCTGTGTGGTAAGTAGCTTGCTTACCAACCACATGGTTCCGGGTTCAGTCCCACTGCGTGGCACCTTGGGCAAGTATCTCATACTATAGCCTCGGGCTAACCAAAGCCTTGGGAGTGGATTTGGTAGACGGAAACTAAAAGAAGCCCGTCGTATATATGTATATGTATATATGTATATCTATAATATAATATATATATATATATGTGTGTGTGTGTGTATGTGTGTGTGTGTGTGTGTGTGAGTTTGTGTGTCTGTGTTTGTCCCCCCAACATTGCTTGACAACCGATGCTGGTGTGTTTATGTCTCCGTAACTTAGTGGTTCGGCAAAGAGACCGATAGAGTAAGTACTAGAATTACCAAGAATAAGTCCTGGGGCGATTTGCTCGACTAAAGGCGGTGCTCCAGCATGGCCACAGTCAAATGACTGAAACAAGTAAAAGAGTAAAAGAATATACGTTTACACGTGCACACATGTATGTATACGCATAAATATGCACACACACACACACACACACACACACACACATATTTGTGTTGGTAGCGTCTTTTATCTTTTAATTGTTTCATTCATTAGACTGTGGCCATGCTGGGGCACCACCTTGAAATATTTTAGTCGAGAGAATCGACACGAGTACTTATTTTTATTTAAGCCTGGTATCCATTCTATCGGCTCCTTTAGCCGAACCTGTAAGTTACAGGGATCGTAAACACACCAGCACCGGTTGTCAAGTGGTGGTAGTGATGGAGTGCAAACACAGGTATATACTATAAGCAACAGGTGTATGTCAAATTTGCTCCAATAAAGGAAAAATATGTAATGACCATTATTTATACGTTGTCTTGTATGTCACTGTGCAAAAGCACAAACACGGATTTACAATACAGACCCTGCCACGGGAATACGTGGAGTTCCTTACTAATCTAAACGATATTCTTTTCTACTCTAGGCATGAGACCCGAAATTTTGGTGGGAGGGGGTCAGTCGACTAGATCGACCCCAGTACGCAACTGGTACTTAATTTATCGATCCCGAGAGAATGAAAGGCAAAGTCTACCATGGTGGAATTTGAACTCAGAACGCAAAGAAAAACGAAATACCTATTTCTTTATTACCCACAAGAGGCAAAACACAGAGGGGACAAACAAGGACAGACACACGGATTAAGTCGACTACATCGACCCCAGTGCGCAACTGGTACTTAATTTATCGACCCCGAAAGGATGAAAGGCAAAGTCGACCTCGGCGGAATTTGAACTCAGAACGTAACAGCAGACGAAATACCTATTTCTTTACTACCCACAAAGGGCTAAACACAGAGGGGACAAACAAGGACAGACAAACGGATTAAGTCGATTATATTGACCCCAGTGCGTAACTGGTACTTATTTAATCGACCCCGAAAGGATGAAAGGCAAAATCGACCCTCGGCGGAAATTTGAACTCAGAACGTAGCAGCAGACGAAATACCTATTTCTTTACTACCCACACCACCACCACTATCATTATCATCACCATTAGTAATATCCTAAAGATTGAAAATATGTTGATGATGAATATAGTAATGATAGTGATAATCCTCATTGCATCAATTCCCCCCTCTCTCTCTCTCTTTATCTCTATGTGTGTGTGTGTGTGTGTGTGTGTGGCCGTCTCTTTCTACGACACTCTCTTCACCAAGAGCCTTCTATTTTACCGTTTTACTGTAGCTCATGTCTCTATTGCAATATCCTGAATCAATCACACTTGAATTTACTGTTCTTCCGGTCATGTGAGCAACCGGGCGTCCGGCTTCCCATTCTAGAGTCATTCGTTGATTCCAACTGTCTGATTAACCAATTTCCAAAACCCAAATTTCATCAGCGAGTAAATTATTGTGGAATAAATACAGTTCCTGTCATTGGCTTTCAAAGATAAGATTTTAAATTGTTGCTGTTGCTGTTGTTATTATCGTAGCCGTTGGGTGAAGGCGCATGGCTTAGTGGTTAGGGTGTTCAGCTTAAGGTCGTAAGGTTGACTTTGCTTTTCATATTTTTTTCGTGATCGGTAAAAATACATACCGGTCATGTGCTGGGGTCAATGTAATCGACTGACCTCCATCCACCGAGCTTGCTGACCTTGTACCAAAATTTGAAATCATTGTCGCCTCTGATAAACTCTGTGTGTGTGTGTGTGTGTGTGTGTGTGCGTGTGTGTGTGTGTGTATGTGTGGTGTGTGTGTGTGTGTGTGTGTGTGTGTGTGTGTTTGTGTGTCTGTGTTTGTGCCCCTAGCATCGCTTGACAACCAATGCTGGTGTGTTTATACCCCCGTAACTTAGCGGTTCGGCAAAATGGACCGATGGAATAAGTACTAGGCTTATAAAGAATAAGTCCTGGGGTCAGTTTGTTCGACTAAAGGCAGTGGTTCAGCATGGCCGCTGTCAAATGACTGAAACAAATAAAAGAATAAAAGAATAATTAAAGGTTTGTACATTGATGATTAAATTTCACTTAAATATAACATTTGATCATTTGTTTTCTTTATTGAAAATTCGGACAAATACTTATGGGATGACCTGATATATATCATGTCTACGACATATGTATATATGTATGCATATATCTCGTAAATGACACAAACACGTGCGCGCACACACCACAACACACACACACACACACACACACACACACACACACACACACCACACACACACACACACACACCACATATATATATATATATATATATATATATATAATAATATTTACATACAAACACTTGCATACAAATCAGCCATATGATATGTACGGTAATAAAGCAGACAGAGACACAGAGAAAACAGTCTTAGAAAAGGGTGAAGAGATAAATCAATATATAAGCAGATATGCCGAAAATAAGTAAATGACAGACTGTCGCAAATATATCTTGTAGCATTCGGCCGTGTCTATTTATGTCGTGAGTTTAGCAATTCCTGAGCAATCAACGATGAACGAGTGCATCATGCACCTGGACAGACGATGTGGATTTGATGGAGAGAGTGAGCTAACGTGCAGCACAACTGGTCGAATACTATAAACAAATCATTGGAGGAAAGGTTGTTCAGCACGAAAGTGCAGAAACGCCCTTCTTGAATTTGAGAGACTACTATCAATTTTCTAATAAACACACCTGCGCACATGCACGCACATACACGCGCACACACACTCCCTCCGCGCATATATATATATATATATATATATATATATAATATATATATATATTATATATATATATATATACTCTTTTACTTGTTTCAGTCATTTGACTGCGGCCATGCTTGAGCACCGCCTTTAGTCGAGCAAATCGACCCCAGGACTTATTCTTTCTAACCTCGTAGTACTTATTCTATCGGTCTCTTTTACTGAACCGCTAAGTTATGGGGACGAAAACACACCAGCATCGGTTGTCAACGATGGTTGGGGGGGGCAAAACACAAACACAAAACACACCACATATACATATACATATACATATATACGACGGGCTTCTTTCAGTTTCCGTCTACCAAATCCACTCACAAGGCTTTGGTCGGCCCGAGGCTATAGTAGAAGACACTTGCCCAAGGTGCCACGCAGTGGGACTGATCCCGGAACCATCTGTTTGGTAAACAAGCTACTTACTACATAGCCACTCCTGCACCTACATATATATGTATGTATGAATGCATGAATCAAACAGTTTCTTTCAAATTCCTTGGTGTTTCAAGCGTGATGCTAGTCTTCAGCCATTGGAATTCCAAGCATTACGCTTGAAGTACCAAGGAATTTGAAAGAAACTGTTTGAGCTCCCAATAAATGTGTTCAGTGCCCTTCTTTCGTTTGTCTGCTCATTCGTATATATAATATATAAAACAAAAGAGGGGGTGGTGTTTCCACGCAGGA
>NC_042999.1:22841337-22853837 GCF_006345805.1 Octopus sinensis
GCCGTGTCTATTTATGTCGTGAGTTTAGCAATTCCTGAGCAATCACCGATGAACGAGTGCAATCATGCACCTGGACAGACGATGTGGATTTGATGGAGAGATGAGCTAACGTGCAGCACAACTGGTCGAATACTATAAACAAATCATTGGAGGAAGGTTGTTCAGCACGAACGTGCAGAAACGCCCTTCTTGAATTTGAGAGACTACTATCAATTTTCTAATAAACACACCTGCGCACATGCACGCACATACACGCCACACACACCTGCGCGCTATATATATATATTATATATATATAATATATAATATATATATATATATATTAATATATATACTCTTTTACTTGTTTCAGTCATTTGACTGCGGCCATGCTTGAGCACCGCCTTTAGTCGAGCAAATCGACCCAGGACTTATTCTTCTAAACCTAGTACTTATTCTATCGGTCTCTTTTACTGAACCGCTAAGTTATGGGGACGAAAACACACCAGCATCGGTTGTCAAACGATGTTGGGGGGGGCAAACACAGACACACAACACACACACATATACATATACATATACATATATACGACGGGCTTCTTTCAGTTTCCGTCTACCAAATCCACTCACAAGGCTTTGGTCGGCCCGAGGCTATAGTAGAAGACACTTGCCCAAGGTGCCACGCAGTGGGACTGATCCCGGAACCATCTGTTTGGTAAACAAGCTACTTACTACATAGCCACTCCTGCACCTACATATATATGTATGTATGAATGCATGAATCAAACAGTTTCTTTCAAATTCCTTGGTGTTTCAAGCGTGATGCTAGTCTTCAGCCATTGGAATTCCAAGCATTACGCTTGAAGTACCAAGGAATTTGAAAGAAACTGTTTGAGCTCCCAATAAATGTGTTCAGTGCCCTTCTTTCGTTTGTCTGCTCATTCGTATATATAAATATATAAAACAAAAGAGGGGGTGGTGTTTCCACGCAGGAAAATATATAGGAAAATGTGTTATTGAAAATGCACCTAAATTTCAAAAACTCGTAAATGTTTAAAATACAATTATTTACATATATACCAAACTAGTTTCAACAATATTGCTTGTTTATCAATGGCAACAGATTAAAATAAAAAAAAAACATCTTTAAATGTTTCAATATTGACAAATTAAAATGTTTCAATGTTGATAAACTAAAATGTTTCAATATTGATAAATTAACATGTTCAAAACAGACGTGTAAGTCTGAATGTTCATAGCAGTGAATAAAATTAAAACAATATATTAATTTGTTTGAATGTACAAATTTCATTAATTTTAGTGCCTACCCTGAATAAAATAGATCGATAGTAACATTTTCCTTCTGTGGCAAAATATGCACTTAATTCAATAAAATTATGAAAGTTACTCTGATTGTTATGCATAAAATGCAATTTTTTTTTTTTTTCTAGATTAGGTAGGCATAATTCACCCTTGCTTTAAATCTCAGTATTAAACCTACGCATAGTACTGCTGTAGTGCATGTGCTGCGTACACTCCCACAAGAACGTTTTCTTTACGTGCTATAAAGGCAGAAGTGTATCGCGTATTTTTTTGTGTTTTACTACGTAAACGTCACCACCTACCTACCCTGAGTAATTACTCACGGCACATGCCTGATACATACATACATACATATAGCTATAATAATATATCATTTATGTAAACCAATTGACTGAAAAATGATGGGCTAAACTAACTTTCTCTCCGTAACTCACAAAGCCTTCTGATTTGTTTATAAATATTATATACATATACATATACATATATATATATATATAAATATATATATATATAATATATTATATATATATATACTAGCAGTATCGCCCGGCGTTGCTCGGGTTTTGTAAGGGAAATAATTATATAAGCATTTTTAGAGATGTAAAGTTAAATAGCCATCTCAATATGGCTAACCACAAAGGGGGAGGGGTGTTACTGTAGCTTTTTACTTTCTGAGATTTAATAATAAATTTTAGAGAGTTACTCTTCCCTTATATATGTCAAAAATGGATTAAAAATGGGAAAATTGATGGTAAATTTTTTTTAAAACGCAGACTCATCGTAGACGCGCGCAATACCCAGACGGTCTCGATATGAATCACGACTATAAGATACCCGGTTTGGTTAAAACTTGCACCGCAAAATGTGGGAGTAGTTAGGAATCTAAATCGTAGGAGACAGACACACAACCTCACTTTTATATATAAAGATTTCCTCTATTACATAATATGAGGTCTCTCTCTTTCTTTTGTTATCTTACTGTTTTTACCATATACATATATATATATATATATAAATATATATATAGTTACAGAGATGTACTTGCATAGCAAGTGACTGATCTGGATCGTGTGCTGGAACGAAAACAGTTGCAGCGTTGAAGGTGTTTAAGCGCCATTTAAGAGACACAAAAAAAACCGTTAGATTCACTTCAACATTTAAATTTAATTTGTCAAATATTTTCGTCGCTTTGAGACCGCGACCTGTTAGCACGATATTTTTGTCAGTGAAAAGTCGCGGTCTCAAAGCGACAAAATATTTTGGCAAATTAAATTTAATGTTGAAGTGAATGTAACGGTTTTTGTGTGTTTCTTAAATGGCTTACAAACACCTTCCACGCTGCAATATATATATACACACATATATATATATGTATGTATGTATGTATGTGTATGTGTATGCATGTATGCATGTATGTGGTGTGTGCGTGTTCTGTGCTTGTGATTGTCCTCCACCACTGCTTGACAACGAATGTTGGTTTGTTTACATCCCGTCACCTATGGTTTGACAAAGGAAACAGATAGAATAAGTACAGTGCTTACAAAAATAAAATGGAGTTGTTTCATTAAAGTACAATTCTTCAAGGCATTGCCCCAGCATGGCCACAGACCAATGGCTGGAAAAAGCAGAAGAATAAAAGAATACTTCTCTGCTTTGGTCTTATGTTCAATGCATGAGAAAGCTTGAGTTTACGTGAGAAGGCCTAACAGACCTGGTAGAAACAGCAGCCAAATCTCCCTCAAATCACACCTTACTGTCTTATGTATGTATATATATTGAGCCAATGAGGGGACCTCTACATGGTAGCTAGACCTGGTAGAAATAGCCAGCCAATTTCCCCCCAATCACACCTTACTGTCTTATCTATGTATATATGTATGTATGAGCCTATGAGGGAGACCCCTACATGGCAGCTAGACATGGTAGAAATAGCAGCCAAATCTCCCTCAAATCACACTTACTGCTCTTATCTTTCTGCTACTTGGATATAGGTCTTATATTCGTCGTAAAAAACTTTCTTTCCTGTCACACACTCACGCACACGCACACACACACACACACACACCCTCACACACACACACACGCGCGCACACACACACACACTCACCACACGCACGTTAGCTTACAATTTTATTATATATTTTGCGTGTCTATGTGTGGAAAGAGGAAGTGGGAGGCAGAGTGAAAGAATCACTCACTACAGTAAGTGAATTACTTTCATTTTATTCGTTGCCCACTGTGTGTGTGCGTTTGCGTGTGGTGTAAACCAGACTAAGAAAAGCATTGACACACACTAGAATGTGAGTTTTCTGTAAATTTTGCTTAATTGGAGTTTAAATTTTAAAAACTGGACCTGGCATGGACGCGATGCATTGTACTCTTAAAAATGCTAGGTAAATTGTAATTGAAGAAATCCTATATTGTAGATTTGTATAACTCCCAAAGAGGCAGATAAAATCTGCCTTTTATAATAGAGATTATATATATATATATAATATATATATATACATATATATAATATATATATATATATCTTATTATAAAAGGCAGATTTTGTAGATTTCTATAACAGGATATGTAGATTTCTATAACTCCCAAAGGGAGGCAGATAAAATCTGCCTTTTATAATAAAAGATTATATATATATTATATATTATATATATATATATATTATATATATATATATATATATTATATATATATTATATATTATATATATATATATCTTATTATAAAGGCAGATTTTATCTACCTCCCTTTGAGAGTTATAGAAATCTACAATATAGGATTTCTTCAATTACAATTTACCTAGCATTTTAAGAGTAAATGCATCGCGTCATGCCAGGTCCAGTTTTTAAAATTTAACTCCAATTAAGCAAAATTTACAGAAAACTCACATTCTGGTGTGTGTGTCAAATGCTTTTTTTAGTCTGGTTTTCACCACACGCAAACGCACACACACAGTGGGCAACGAATAAATGAAAGTAATTCACTTACTGTACTGAGTGATTCTTTCACTCTGCCTCCCACTTCCTCTTTCCACACATAGACACGCAAATATATAAATAAAATTGTAAGCTAACGTGCGTGTGTGTGAGTGTGTGTGTGCGCGTGGGTGTGTGTGTGTGCGTGTGCGTGAGTGTGTGACAGGAAAGTTTTTTACGACGAATATAAGACCTATATCCAAGTAGCAAAAGATATACAGTAAGGTGTGATTGAGGGAGATTTGGCTGCTATTTCTACCATGTCTAGCTGCCATGTAGGGGTCTCCCTCATGGGCTCATACATACATATATACATATAAGACAGTAAGGTGTGATTTGGGGGAAATTTGGCTGCTATTTCTCTACCAGGTCTAGCTACCATGTAGAGGTCCCCCTCATTGGCTTACTGTAGTGAGTGATTCTTTCACTCTGCCTCCCACTACTCCTCTTTCCACACATAGACACGCAAATATATAAATAAAAATTGTAAGCTAACGTGCGTGTGTGTGAGTGTGTGTGGTGTGTGTTGTGCGTGTGTGTGGGGGGCTGTGTGTGTGTGTGTGTGTGTGTGCGTGTGTGTTTGTGTGTGAAGGGTGCGTGTGTGTGTGTGTGTGGTGTGGTGTGCGTGAGTGTGTGACAGAAAGTTTTTTACGACGAATATAAGACCTATATCCAAGTAGCAGAAAGATAAGACAGTAAGGTGTGATTTGAGGAGATTTGGCTGCTATTTCTACCAGTCTAGCTCCATGTAGGGGTCTCCCTCATAGGCTCATACATATATATACATAGATATATATACATATATATACATATATATACATAGATAACAGTAAGTGTGATTTGGGGGAATTTGGCGCTATATTCTCTACGGTCTAGCTACCATGTAGAGGTCCCCTCATTGGCCTCATATTATATACATACATAAGACAGTAAGTGTGATTTGAGGGAGATTTGGCTGCTTTTCTACCAGGTCTGTTAGGCCTTCTCATGTAAACTCAAGCTTTCTCATGCTTGAACATAAGACCAACGCAGAGAATGTATTCTTTTATTCTTCTGCTTTTCCAGCATTGTCTGTGGCATGCTGGGGCAATGCCCTTGAAGAATTGTACTTAATGAATCAACCCAGTTTATTTTTTGTAAGCATTGTACTTATTCATCTGTTTCCTTGTCAAACCACTAGGTGACAGGATGTAAACAACAACATTCGTGTCAAGCAGTGGTGGAGACAATCACAAGCACAGCACGCACCACACACATACATGCATACGGCATACACATACATACAATACATACATACATTAATATATATATGTGTTGTATTATATATTGCAGCGTGAAGGTGTTTGTAAGCCATTTAAAACACACAAAAACCGTTACATTCACTTCAACATTTAAATTTAATTTTGCCAAACATTTTCGTCGCTTTGAGACCGCGACCTGTTCACTGACAAAAATATCGTGCTAACAGGTCGCGGGTCTCAAAGCGACGAAATATTTTGACCAAATTAAATTTAAATGTTGAAGTGAATCTAACGGTTTTTGTGTTTTCTTATGGCTTATAACACCTTCAACGCTGCAACTGTTTTCGTTCCAGCACACGATCTCAGATCAAGTCACTTGCTATGCAAGTACATCTCTGTAAACTATATTATATTTATATATATATATATATATATATGTATATTGGTAAAAACAGTAAGATAACAAAAGAAAGAAAGAGACCTCAATATTACGTAAATAGAGGAAATCTTATATATAAACGTGAGGTTGTGTGTCTGTCTCCTACGATTTAGATTCCTAACTACTCCCACATTTTGCGGTGCAGTTTAACCAAACCGGGTATCTTATAGTGTGATTCATCAATCGAGACCGTCTGGGTATTAGCGCGCGTCTACGATAGATATCTACGATTAAAAAAAAAATTTACCATCAATTTTCCCCATTTTTAATCCCTTTTGACATATATAAGGGAATTAACTCTCTAATTTATTATTAATTTCAGAACGTAAAAAGCTACAGTAACACCCCCCCCCCCGTTGTGGTTAGCCATATTGAGATGGCTATTATACTTACATCTCTAAAAATGCTTATATATTATTCCCTTACAAACCCGAGCAACGCCGGGCGATACTGCTAGTATTATATATATATATGTATATATATATATATATATATTGTATATATATAAATATATATATATATATATATATATGTATATATATATATGTAGAATATATATTATATATATATATATATAATATATATAATATATTATATATATATATATATAGCCTGCTCGCTTACCAGCGGGGTGGCGTCATTTGAATCTAAAACAATGCGAACGCATTGTGACCAGCTTGTGTAACAACATCTGATGGTCGGGTTGGTCTCGTGATCTCGTGATCGTGATATATATATATATATATATGGAAAAAAGGGTCAGGTAGAAAATGCTAAATTAATTTTATAAAAAACATTTCAGCAACGATCCCGGTATCTCTCGCATGCTGAAATGTTTTTTATAAAATTATTTTAGCATTTTCTACCTTGACTTTTTTTCCATATATATATCAATTCGTGTCTTCCTTTTAAATCTTCTACATCAGCGTGTGTGTGTGTGTATGTGTGTGTGTGTGTGTGTGTGTGTAGGTTTCAAGAGTTAGGTTTAATAATTCGGTCACGGAAGTACACTATTTGACCCGCAATTGGTCAGAGTAGATAAATAGGTATAGATGTTCGATAATTTCATTGAAAGCAATTGCATCTTGTTAACTATATCAGTAATTTCATCACCCAGTGATTTCATCGCAAGGTATGGTATTAGTGTTGATTAGAGTCAATACATCGTCAGCAAGTTCATTGTCATACTTTATCGTTGAACGACACTTAAAGTCTTTTATTTGCCTAGTAAATATATCATATTTCATTAGCAATGAAATAAACATTCAAAGATAACAAAAAATATCATCAATTTAAAATTTACTCAATATATACATGAAGAAAAAAAAGAAACGTTACTTTTAAATATAAAATTTCGAAGAAAAAAATAATCAGTAAAACGAATTATGCTATTTTGAATTGTAGGAAGTACAACAAAAGAAAAACATAAAATTATTCTATAAAAAAAGAATACGAGCGATGTCAATAATCCAGTATTTTTTCCCCTTTTCATATCACCGATTGAACGTTGATTCTCGTTAATCTATCTTTATATCTCTTTTAATGATGTAATATCAATACTGATGATATAGTGTTCGATTATAACTTTGTTTCTTGATTATTCATTCTTGAAGGTTTATAAAAATTTTCCCCGATCGTATGATGGAATTTTTGTCTAGCTTTGGAATCATTCTTCGTTGTTAATAAAATACGACATATTTACTATGTGAATAAAATATTTAAATAAAACTTGGTAATAATGTATTTTATTCAGTGGTTTAAAAATATCACTTTGTATATATCGACGACGTGTACACACTGAACCGGCGACTACAACCAGAACAGATAAACCGGCAATACTATGTCGAGATTTCCACCAGTTGTCGATGAATCGACAGCGAGTACGTAATACATACAAATATATATATATATATATTTCTTTACTACCCACAAGGGGCTAAATACAGAGGGGACAAACAAGGACAGACAAACAGTTTAAGTCGATTACATCGATCCCGGTGCGTAACTGGTACTTAATTTATCGACCCCGAAAGGAAGAAAGGCAAAGTCGACCTCGGCGGAATTTGAACCCAGAACGTAACGGCAGACGAAATACGGCTACGCATTTCGCCCGGCGTGCCAACGTTTCTGCCAGCTCGCCGCCTTACATGTATGTATATGTATATATATATCTTTACGCGTGAGTGGACAAACGAAAGAAGGACACTCAACAAATTTATTGTGAGTTACATGAATAGATCAAAGCAGTTTGATTCAAATTCGTTGGTGCTCTTGAATATTAATTTCAAAATGGCTAACGACTAGCATCAGCTTGAACCCAAGAGTATCAACAATTTGAATCAAACTGTATCTATATAGGTGTGTATGTATATATATATATATATATCTATATATAATATATATTATATATTTATATATTATATATATATATATATAGATATATATATTAGTTGAATCAAGTTAAACAGTCTGGTTTTAACATTTTTATTATGGTATTTATCAAAATTAACGCTTTCATACATAATGTATTCATGAGAGTTCTTGACAGCTCAAACAAAGCGCAACATCCCGTACTGTCTAGCCAGGAAAATTGGTACAATAGTCGATGATCCAAATACGAGAAACACACGACGTATAGGACTCAAAGCATTCCTGCCCAAGCAAAATAACCTTCTCCTACTTATAGAAAATAGCATACAATGAGCAAAAGAGACACCTATAGAACAACTCAGAGCAACACGAAAAAGATGAACCAATCAAAGGAACACAATACCATTTCTAGCAACACACAATACGCTTTGCCAAAACATTTTTAAGATCATCAAAACAAATTTGCCAATCATAAAACAAAGTGAAAAACTTAAAACACATAATTAATGAAACTCTTATCTTAAGCAAAAGGCAACGACATGACCTAAAAAAATTATTAACGAAGGCAAAATTCAATATGAGCAAACAGGATAACACATTCACAGTATCCAAGTGTAATGATAACATGTGTGGAACGTGCATTCATACGCGTAGATCCATTAGAACAAAAAATGGACAGATTTTCGCAAATGCAGATATGAACTGCAAAAGTAGAGATTTGATCTAATGCATTAAATGCTTGAATTGTGAGGAATTTTACGTAGACGAGTTAACAGACAACAAATCCTGAACACCAATGTTCGCCAAAATCCAGTAAGTGAATACATCGAAACATGTGGTCAGAAAATGTTTTTAATTTTGACACAAGTGAGGTTGGAAGAAAGATAAAAGAAAAAGGGTTTATTAAAATGTTCAAATTTCTTCTGAATGGAAATAACAGCAATAATATAACAACCAGTTCATGATGTAGAATAACAAATATAAACAAGTTATAGAATATCGGTATGCTTAGAAAACCATGATGTTTAAGAGCATGCGGATTGATCAGAAAGGTATTCTAAAATTTCGGCTAGTTGGAGCTTTCTAAGAGGCACTAAAGGTGTCAGGAACTCAACTGTCAGTTGAACACATTTGAAATATGATGATTACTCTATGTATGAAAACGCTAATTTTGCTAAAATCCCATAATAAAGAAACATTAACAACCAGGTTGTTTTAAATTTATTCAACTGATATACTATTCTATACACATTCACACAAATTCGAAGTTATATATATATATATATATATATATATACGACAGGCTTCTTTCAGTTTTCTGTCCACCAAATCCACTCACAAGTCTTTGGTCGGGCCGAGGTTATAGTAAAAGACACTTGCCCAAAGCTATGCCCAGTGTTTAGGGAGTTTGCTTCCCTTGTCAGTAAATAAGACGGTGAGATATTGTGGCTATGAGTTGTTTTGATCCCTATTTCTAGCAATACTGGTGCTGAATAGCATCCTCAGTCTCGTATGTGAAGTATATATATATGTATATTTCCCTTCGGTTGAAAATTTACTAAAAAGTCGCCCTTATTATATATAATTCACACCTTTACCATTTATGAAATCAGCGTATGATTACTACGGTGATCTTATTAGCTGATAAGGCGGATTGAGTTTAACCCAAGGCGCCAGTGAAAGCCACATAGAGTAACTGCAGATTTCTTAATAGTTCAGTATATGTGTTCTCTTTTTCACTGATCTTCAGCTTTATATTGATATCGGCTGGGTAGCTAATTTCCACAACTGTAAACAGTTTCTCTCCTCTATCCCAAATCATTATATCAGATCTGTTGTGCTTACCTTTTCTTGAGGTCTCCACTGGCACATTCCACCAGTATTCCTTTTCACTATGAATGGCTATGGCTTCAACAATATTGTGGGTTCTTATTTCTTTGTCCTAGGGTTATCCTTCTGACAGGTTCCCTTACAGAGTGTCCTAGCTACAACCTCACATCTCATCGGTAGATAATACCGTGCTGACATTTTCGGACAACTGCTTATGATGTGGAGAATATCTTCAGTGCTGACCCCACAAAGTCTGCATCGGTTGTCACATCTTACGGCTTCTCCTGCATCTTGATCCCGTTTGTGCATCAGGTACTTGGTTGATATTTCCTGTTTCTGGATTGCAAACGCATACCCTTGAAAATGGGAAGTAGTAGTCCAGCTATTGTTCCATGATAAACTGTTTTGATAATCATTGTTACTATCATTACGGAGATTTCTACTGACATATCCAGGCGGCGAGCTGGCAGAATCGTTAGCACGCCGGGCGAAATGCTTAGCGGTATTTCGTCTGCCGTTACGTTCTGAGTTCAAATTCCGCCGAAGTCGACTTTACCTTACATCCTTTAGGAGTCGATTAAATAAGTACCAGTTACGCACTGGGGTCGATATAATCGACTTAATCCCTGAGTCTGTCCTTGTTTGTCCCCTCTGTGTTTAGCCTCTTGTGGATAATAAACAGCATAATGTATGTATGTATGTATGTATGTATGTATGTATGTATGTATGTATGTATGTATGTATGTATGTATGTATGTATGTATGTATGTATGTATGTATGTATGTATGTATGTGTGCGCATGTATGTATGAGATTAAACTGCATCCGGTTTGCATCTAAGACCTAGCTTAAACGTTCACTGCAAAGTGGTCTCCTCCGAAAGTACTCTAATACAATATGCCGGTGTTAATCCAGTTGACCGGTTAATCTGACTGACGGGTTAATCTGGTTGACGGGTTAATCTTGCTACTTAGAAACAAGGAACTGTCAGTCTGACTGACCCGCATCCAAACAATTTCCATCTTTCAATTTTCACAAGGTTTCAATTGGTCTGAAGTCATACACAAAAATTTCTTGCTTATGGTAACGCGCAATCGGATTGAACCTGAGACCGCGTAGTTTGCAAAACAAACTTTACCGCACACGCATGTTTGTGCTCTTGTCTCCGTGAACGAGTTGGTTGTCGTGTGTGCATGCGTGTGTGTTCGTTTTTTGTGTGTTTGTGCGCGCGCGCGTTTGTTTGTATGTTTGTTGTGCGTGTTTTGTGGGTCCAAGTACATTTCTATGTAACATAAAAGTGTGTATGTGTGTGTGTTTATATTGTTTATATGTTACAGATCATAACAATTTCTATGTGTATGTGTGTGTGTGTTTGTTGTGGGTGTTTTGTATCTGTGGGTTTGAGTACATTTCTATATAACATAAAAGTGTGTATGTATGCGTGTTTATAAATTACAGATCATAACAACTCCTCTGTGTGTGTGTTGTGTGTATATATATATATATATATATATATACATATACATACATTATATATGTGTGTGTTTATGCTCTTTTACTATTTTACTTATTTCAGTCATTTGACTGCGGCCATGCTGGAGCACCGCCTTTAGCCGAGCAAATCGACCTCGGGACTTATTCTATCGGTCTCTTTTGCCGAACCGATAAGTGACGGGGACATAAACACACCAGCATCGGTTGTCAAGCAATGCTAGGGAGACAAACACAGCGGCACAAATACACGCACACACATATATATATATATATACATATATACGACGGGCTTCTTTCAGTTTCCGTCTACCAAATCCACTCACAAGGCTTCGGTCGGCCCGAGGCTATGGTAGAAGACAATTGCCCAAGATGCCACGCAGTGGGACTGAACCCGGAACCTGCGCCTATATATATATAATATATATAATATATATATAAGTGACGGGGACATAAACACACCAGCATCGGTTGTCAAGCAATGCTAGGGAGACAAACACAGCGGCACAAATACACGCACACACATATATATATATATATATACATATATACGACGGGCTTCTTTCAGTTTCCGTCTACCAAATCCACTCACAAGGCTTCGGTCGGCCGAGGCTATGGTAGAAGACAATTGCCCAAGATGCCACGCAGTGGGACTGAACCCGGAACCTGCGCCTATATATATATATATATATATATATATATATAAGTGACGGGGACATAAACACACCAGCATCGGTTGTCAAGCAATGCTAGGGAGACAAACACAGCGGCACAAATACACGCACACACACATACATATATATACATATATACGACGGGCTTCTTTCAGTTTCCGTCTACCAA
>NC_042999.1:22858837-22876337 GCF_006345805.1 Octopus sinensis
AGTGGTGATAAAAATATATTACTAAAGAAATACTTGGATGGAAAACAACGATTGTTTTCCTAAAACCAAATTTGTGTCCCTGTGCCAATATTATATACAACCAAGGCGGCGAGCTGGCAGAAACGTTAGCACGCCGGGCGAAATGCTTAGCGGTATCTCGTCTGCCGTTACGTTCTGAGTTCAAATTCCGCCAAGGTCGACTTTGCCTTTCATCCTTTCGGGGTCGACTAAATAAGTACCAGTTAAGCACTGGGGTCGATATAATCGACTTAATCCGTTTGTCTATCTTTGTTTGTCCTCTCTGTGTTTAGCTCTTTGTGGGTAGTAAAGAAATAGGTATTTCATCTGTCTTTACGTTATGAGTTCAAATTCCGCTGAGGTCGACTTTGCCTTTCATCCTTTCGGGGTCGATAAATTAAGTACCAGTTACGCACCGGGGTCGATGTAATCGACTTGCCCCCCCCCCAAAAAAAAAATTTCATACCTTGTGGCTATAGTTGAAAGGATTATTATTATTGTTGTTGTTGTTGTTAAATTTCGCTGAAGTCGACTTTGTCCTTTATCCTGTTGAGTTCGATAAAATAAGTACCAGTTGAGTACTGGGGTCGATGTAACCATCTTAACCCCTCCTCCTGCTGGTTTTGTGCCAAAATTTGAAATCATTATCATTATTGTTGTTGTTGTTGTGAAATGTTTAGCGGGATTTCGTGTGTCGCTACGTTCTGAGTTCGAATTCCGCCGAGGTCGACTTTGCCTTTTTATCCTTTCGGAGTCGATATGTTAAGCACCAGTGACCCATTGGGGTCGATGTAATCGACTGGTCCCCTCTCCCAAAATTTCAGGCCTCGTGCCTATAGTAGAAAGGATTATTATAAAAGTTCCTGGGATTAAGGGTATTACAAAGGGCTTGGTTAGAGGTCCAATCTTCCGAGTTCTTTTACAGGGCTTAGAGAAACTGTATTATTAATTACCTAGCCAACTGTCTCAAAAACGATCGTCGGCTTTGTATAATGGATTTTACGATTAAAGATATGATTTTCTCTAATCTGTATTTTTGTTGTTATACACTCACACACAACACACACACACACACCACACACACACACACACACACACACACACGCACACACGAGGGGTGTTGAAAAGTTCCTGGCTTTGGGTTAAAGAAAATATAGGAGGATCTGTTAATTCCTATTTTAATCAACATATTCCTCTCTCAGATTCATACACTTATTGCAGCGGGTCTTCAGTTTTTCGAAACCCGATAAAAGAACTCGGAAGTCTGAGCCTCCAATTGGGCTTTTCGCGATACCCTTAAAACCAAGCACTTTCAGCACCCTGACGTGTATATGTATAAATATTGAAGACTCTCATACTAAAATGTACTTACCAAAATCAAAAGCAGCAATTTTTAATGTTTAATTTATATTTCAAACAAACGCCATTTTATAGTATTGCTTGAAATTTCTAAAAAACTATCATTCGATATAGTATACAAAATTCAAATTTTATATCTCTAAAGAGCAGAAGAGCTGTCTATAAATGCTTATCAATATAGGATTTCATTATAGGCACAGCACTTCTGTGAAACGATCGTAAGATACTTTAAAAATTTAATTCAAAACTTTTAAACTGTCATATACATTATATATTTATACTTATACATATTTACATATATTTAAATATATATTTATATTTTTAATACAATTATTTTATACACGTATATATCTTTCTGAAGAATTTTCTAATATTGATTTCCTGATATCAATAATAATATATTATAAAATATCTCGTATTAAATATATAAATACTTTAATAGTATTAATACTTTGATACAACAGAGCACTCAATATAAATTCAGTATATAATATTCTCATTGAATATATTTAACTAAAGATTTATGTATAAATATTGATATAAGTACGACCTATCTTGTATTTACTGTGCAATGTCTTACCACTTAATACTTTACCATGAATACCTTCCTTTTTCATCTGTTACGCATCTCTGAATTTCTCTCGATTTGGCTTGTACTTTTATTTGTCTTGCTTTCACAATTGGTTCTTCATTTTTCATCTATTTGTCTCTTAATCTCGGTGATTTTTATTCATTTACATATTGCTTATCTTCTTGTGGTAGTGAGCTTGAGTTTCTTGGTGTTTTCATGTTTACGCTCACGTAAGCATGAAAACATTTGTGTTCTCAAGATATATATCTAATCCTATTGTAGTTGTCATTAGAGACAGTTGCAGCTGCATACTTTCCGTCTATCTACATCAATGGTTCTTAACCAGCGTCCATATGATCCCAGGGGTGTCCATATAAGATTTGGGGTGGGATGGGGGAATTACAATCAAAATAGTAATTTGAAGATCCACTGTATAATTTTAAGGGTCCATGGATAAATTTTATTAGATGTATTTATTGCAAGAAATAGATACATTCGTTTCTTGCTAACGTATTTTTTTTGTTCATTCTCGAGCCACGCCTGGCTCATAAGGGCCGGTTTCCCGGTTTCCTTGGCGTATAGGTTCCCCACTTGGACGGGACGTCGGTCCGTCGCAGGTGAGCTGCAAGATACAGGAGGAAAGAGTGAGAGAAAGTTGTGGCGAAAGAGTCAGCAGAAGTTTGTCATTACCTGGTCTGAGATTCGAACCCGCGATCCCTCGACTGCGAGTTCGCTGCTCTAACCACTAGGCCATGTGCCTCCACTCTTGCTAACGTATGCAAGTGAAGAAGTGAAAGACAAAATAGCAATGCTGAAAGAAGTATAAAAAAAAATACTAGTTTATAAAACATAGAATGGTTATAGGAGTCCATCAGAATAAAATAGAAATCAAAGGGGTATTTAAGTATAAAGTAGTTGAGAAACCACTGATCTACATCTTTCCTTGAGTGATGCACGTGTTACATTGCAAGACGTTTGTAGATTTTTGTATCAAGTTTGCTTATCTCGGTGGCGGTCCGCTCCATGACATTAAGGCTTATGGATCATAACAAGTACAGCTAAAGTGTTGATAACATCAATCCTGTTTCACATTAAATTCACTTCTTGAGATAGCTCAAACTCTACGATACGTTGTTTTCTTGCATATTTTTCACACATTTGTGGATAGTGAATGCCAACTCTATCACACACAACTAAATATTTATGGTTTGCTTCAGGATTTAATTCTTTGATTATGGTGTACTTTTCTCATTGTAGCATGTCAAAAGTTGGTCTATAACGTACGTGGCTTTAGCACATTTATCAAAGCCATTTCTATTTTAATGTCATCACTGTGTTTGTTTCACAATGTTTAAAGCACTTTCAGTTTCTAATAATTCTTTGTAGCGTAGGAGTGGCTGCGTGGTAAGTAGCTTGCTTACCAACCACATGGTTCCTGGTTCAGTCTACTATAGCCTCGGGTCGACCAAAGCCTTGTGAGTGGATTTGGTAGACGGAAACTAAAAGAAACCCGTCGTATATATGTATATATATATGTGTGTGAGTGTGTATATGTTTGTGTCTCTGTGTTTGTCCCACCCCAACATTGCTTGACGACTGATGCTGGTGTGTTTACGTCCCCGTAACTTAGCGGTTCGGCAAAAGCGACCGATAGAATAAGTACTAGGCTTACAAAGAATAAGTCCTGGGGTCGATTTGCTCGACTAAAAGACGGTGCTCCAGCATGGTCGCAGTCAAGTGACTGAAACAAGTAAAAGAGTAAAAGAGAAGCTTCAGATCATCCACGCAAAGGAGGTGATTGATTGGTTCATGGTATATACTGTGGCGAAGGCGTGTGGCTTAGTAGTTAGGGTATACGGTTCACGACTATAAGGTCGTGAGTTCGATTCCAGGCACCGCGTTTTGTCCTCCTTAAGCAAAACATTATTTCACGCTGCTCCAGTTCACTCAGTTGGCAAAAGTTTTGTACCAGTAATTGAAAGGGGATCAGCCTTGTCATATTTTGTGTCATGCAGAATCTCCCTAACAACTACGTAAAGGGCACGCGTGTCTGTGGAGTATATATGTATATATATGTATATGTATGAGTGTGTGTATATGTTTGTGTATCTGTGTTTGCCCCCCCCCCCCAACATCGCTTGACAACCGATGTTAGTGTGTTTACCTCCCCGTAACTTTCACGTTACTTTCAAGAGCAGGTTGTTCCATTGACCGGATCAACTCTAAAACTCGTCGTCATAACTGACGGAGTACCTATATATACTGCATATCCTGTGTAATTTAACCGCTCAATGAAGGGGATGAGAGCTATGCGAATGAAAACAGATGATGGAGAAACACTTTATTGAATTGTCAGAAACGCCAGCGTGTCAGATCTGACTAAATGAAAAAGATGGCAAGCCGCCAGAATCGTTAATAGTGTCAGAAAAAACATGCTTCGTGCTGTTCATTTCGAAGCTTTACATACTGAGATCGAATGCTACCGAGGTCAACTTTGGCTTTCATTCCTCAGGGATCGATAAAATCATGAGCAAGCCAAGTATCTGGGTCGGTGATATCGACTAATTCTACCCCTAAAATTGTTGGTTTTGTGCCAAAAATTTGAAAGAATTGCGCACTAGGATTCATGTTATTGACTAGCCCCTACCCCAAATTTCAGACCTTGCTCATATACTACAACGGGACTTTGCTTTTCATTCTTCGGGATCGATGAAGTAAGTACCAGTTGCGCACCGCGGTCAATGTAATCAACTACTCCCTTCCCCACAAAATTTCAGGCCTTGTGCCTTTAGTAGAAAGGATTCTTCTTCTTCTTCTTCTTCTTCTTCTTCTTCTTCTTCTTCTTCTTCTTCTTCTTCTTCTTCTTCTTCTTCTTCTTCTTCTTCTTCTTCTTCTTCTTCTTCTTGCTGTTGTTGAGGCTGTTGTCGTTGTTATTATTGAATGAGAGAACAGCACATGCCATCAAAGTGACACAGGGGTAAAATATACGAAGCCCAGTATACCCATCATGACTACCCGTCTGATAAGCGTATACCAGGCATAAGCATCACAGCCATATGTGCGCGACATGGTGATCTCATATCAAGATAAACAGTGTATGACTTTGCAGGTGGAACCCAGTTAGAATTTTCTTCAGGTCGAGTGACCCATCCCACTCAAAAGGTCCCTGAATGAGAGTCTGTTTAAGGATGTTGAACGAAACACCCATGTTTCCTGAGGCGAATTATTCAAACCCCAAAGAATCCCCCTCAACACGTGGCTATGATGCTCTCCCACTACTTCTGCTCGTTATTAGAGATGCACACATCGTCAGCCACTAAGGGACATGCTCAACTGGTTAAGGTCAAATAACTGACAAACAGATCTGTGGTGTGGAGCAGAATATTTGCTGTAGCCCTATTATTATTATTATTATTATTATTATTATTATTATTATTATTATTATTATTATTATTATTATTATTATTTATGTATTTTACAATCACTCGCCGAGACAAACCCAGAGTCCGAAGGCGAGTGAAAGATTATTATTATTATTATTATTATTATTAAGGCCACGAGCTGGCAGAATTTGATGTGAAAGCGTGTGGCTTGGTGTATAAGGCTTGGCTGTGAGTTCGATTCCTGGTGACGCGTTGTGTCCTTGAGCAAGAATCTTCATTTTACGTTGCTCCAGTCCACCCAGCTGGCAAAAATGAGTTGTGCCTGTATTTCAAAGTGGCCCAGCCTTGTCACACTCTGTGTCATGCTGAATCTCCCTGGGAACTGCGTTAACGCGACGCGTGTCTGTGGAATGCTCAGCTACTTGCACGTTAATTTCGCGTGAAGGGCTGCTCCGTTGGTCGGATCAACTGTTACGCTCTTCGTCGTAACCGACGGAGTGCCAGTTTGCTTGGTGCATTTGATAAAATGTTGGAATTAAATGCCTCTCAATATTCAGTTTCGAGTCACTGTTCCAAGTTCAAATACTGTAAAGTTAACCTCTCACTTTCCCGAGGTCGATAACATAATGCACCAGTTAGATTCCAGTGCCAGTCTAATGGACTACACTATCCAACTTAATTTGTAGCCTTCTCTGTAAGTTAAAAACTATTGTTGTTGTTCTTATCACGATTATTAATTTTATTTTACAAGGCATAGGCGCAGGAGTGCTCTAGCATGGCCGCAGTCAAATGACTGAAACAAGTAAAAGGGTAAAAGAGAGAGTAAGGTGTGCAGGCAAAATTAATAATAATAATGATGATGATGATGATGATTTTTATCAAACAAATATATATCAATTTATAGCATATTACATAAAAAATAAATTTATGACACGCACTCACAAACGCACACATACGGTACACACATAGTATTTTATTTCATTTTTGAAAGGAAAATATTAATAAATACTTCAGATTTTCGACTACGCGTTCTTAGTCGGTGATTATTCAATTCAAGTCTGTGTTATTTAATTTATAGCTACACATAAAACGTAAAACTCTACGTAAAACATAATAATGATAATAATAATAATGATAATAATAATAATAATAATAATAATAATATAATAATAATATAATAATAATAATAATAATAATCATAATATTAATAATAATGATAATAATAACAACAACAACAATAAAAATGATAACAATAATAATAATAATAATAATAATAATAATAATAATAATAATAATAATAATAATACCCTCCCCCCAAAATACAAAGACCTGGAAATAGAGGTAGCCAGAATGTAGAATCTAAAAACAGAAACAATTCCTATCATAGTAGGTGCATTAGGCATGATAAAAAAATATTCAGACAAATACATAACAAAAACACCAGGACTTACAAACACATATAACATACAGAAAATTGCACTACTATGCACTGCACACATCCTACGCAGAACACTTTCCATACAATAACCATCAGAGCATCACAACAAATCACAGCACATACCCAAGGCACGCAGAGCTGTGCTCAGTAGTCAAGTGAAAGCACGCTATAAAAAATAAAACTACTGAATAATAATAATAATAATAATAATAATAATAATAACAAGAACAACAACAATAATAATGATAACAATAATAATCAACCTGAAGAAAATTCTAATTGGGCCCCCACCTGCAAGGTCATGTGCTGTTTGTCTTGATATGAGATCACCATGTCACGCACATATGGTTGTGATGCATGTGCCTGGTGTACCCTTATCAGACGGGTAGTCATGATGGGTATATTGGGCTTCGTATATTTTACCCCAGTGTCACTTTGATGGCATGAACTGCTCTTTCACTCAATAATAATAATAATAATAATGATAATAATAATAACAACAACAACAACAACAACAACAGCAATAATAATGATAACAATAGTAATAATAATATTAATAATAATAATAATAATAATAGTTTCAAATTTTGCCACAGGGGCAGCAATTTTGGGGCAGGGAATGAGTCGATTCAATCAACCCCAGTGCGAGACTGGCACTTAATTTATCGACCCCGAAAGTATGAAAAGCAAAATCGACCTCTGCGGTCTATGTAATCTCAAATTTTAAAAACAAACTCATAATTTTCGTATGTTTACTTAAACATTCTCTAGAACAACACTACGTACAAAACCAAATATATATCTTAGGCATAACATCAACATGAACTTCTAACTTGTTGTCTCTTGAGATCTTTGGGTGAGATTTGGAGCCAACTTGTACAAATACAAAGCAAAAGTCAAACATATAATAATAATAATAACAATAATGATGATGATGATGATGATGAGATGATGATGATGATGATGATGATTTCATTTATTTGCCACGAGCGCGAAAGATGTGGAGGACAATACAGAGACAGACATAAAGTGTGGGGGTTTACATATAATAAAATAAATAAAAATATTTCTGCTGTAGGCACAAGGCCTGAAATTTTGTGGCAGAGGCTTTCTCGATGACATGCAAAAAGTAATTTTGCAAATTGACAATTCAATTCGAAATGTAAACAAAAATATCATTTGAAAGTTTATAGGCGCAGGAGTGGCTGTGTGGTAAGTAGCTTGCTTACCAACCACATGGTTCCGGGTTCAGTCCCACTGCGTGGCATCTTGGGCAAGTGTCTTCTACTCTAGTCTCGGGCCGACCAAAGCCTTGTGAGTGGATTTGGTAGACGGAAACTGAAAGAAGCCCGTCGTATATGTGTATATGTATATATATCTATGTGTGTTTGTGTTTGTCCCCACTAACATCGCTTGACAACCAATGCTGGTGTGTTTACGTCCCCGTAACTTAGTGGTTCGGCAAAAGCGACCGATAGAATAAGTAGCAGGCTTACAAAGAATAAGTCCTGGGGTCGATTTGCTCGACTAAAGGCCGTGCTCCAGCATGGCCGCAGTCAAATGACTGAAACAAGTAAACGAGTAAGTGTGAAAGTGAAATTCGAAATGGATTTCCTGTTCGTAATTATTTTTACATATATTTTTCTTTTTTATAACAACTGTCTTATTTTCTACGATGTTGCCTTCATAAATTGACTACATTATACTATTGGGAAATAGAAACAGAAATATATAATCTCTGTATCAACCAGACTAGCGAATGTTGTTATATACTGCTGCTCACAATGCGCTTCCTCGCATTAGTGTAGCTCTCGAATAATGCCACCCGCTCACTAGACAGCAGGTAAACATTTCCTCTGAACGAAACACCAGTCCGTTCACAGCCAAGTGGACTGGAGTAATGTGAAAATGAAGTGTCTTATTTGAGAATACAACGCATTGCCGGTCTGAGAATCGAAAGCACTATCTTCCGATCGTGAGTGCAACATTCTATCCACTAGGCCATGCCTTTATAGAAATCTATATTTATCATGTTTAATAACTGGCTTTTAAGAATTTACCTTACCAAAAGACAAGGTTTAATTTAGTCCATTCCTGGGTTCATTTCAAGTTTTTTCTTTTTAAACCTGCAGTTATTTGTTCTTAAAGTAAAAGACCTCTGTGTGTTTTTTCGAAAGAAACTCTTAAAGTCTTGTGAGTGTTTGTGTTTGTGTAAGTGTGTGTGTATGTGTGTGTGTGTGTGTGTGTGTGTGTGTGTGTGTGTGTATGTATATATTAGTGGACAAATGTAAGCAAGTTCGGTGTGTTTGTGAACCCAATATTTATACGTTATTATTTATACTTCATTATAGCTTTATTTGCTTCAAGTTCTACCTGACAAAAAAATAACCGAATTAATATAATATTTCTTTACAAATATATTTTTCGTTAAGTAAAATATATTTCGTAAAGAAAAAAAAAAAAGTTGTGTGAATAATAAACAACCTTTTTTACGTAGAAATATTTTCTTCAATGGAATCGGCAGCTATTCTCCTAGAATCCTGCAAATTCTCGCGGATTAAGAATTATGGTTCTAGATAAATATTTTTCAATATCACATTCTTTCTGGCATGGTTAATTTTTTTTCGTTCATAAATATTTGAAATATTTGAAAACATATTTGAAATAATATTTTGAAAACAACTTTTTGCGTTATTACTGTTTAGCCCAAGGTTATTCTCGATTGCGTAAAACTTATATATATTCACTAATTATGAAGAACTTCATTATCCCAAATCTCCTTTTCTTTTATTTAAAACGGTCGGGTGTGCTCTGAGGGAGATTTGCATGCTGTTTCTAGTGGATGTCGTAATTAATACAAACAATTGGATGTAGAGAATTTAGAAATATTATTGTCGAGATGGTTCTTATTTCCTTGCAAAGGACAGAGAACTCAGAAGTACATTATCCAATGTGTTTCTTTCTAAAACGGTAGTGTTTATTTTGAGGGAGCCTTGGATCCCATTTCTAGCTATCCAACTGATGCCATTTCCAGATGTCCGAGAGATAGAAAGAGTGGGGTCAGCTTATACGATTATAGGCTGATCTCCCTCTCTCTCTCTCTCTACACACACACACACACACACATACACACACACACACACACATACACACACACACACACACACACACACACCACATTTCTAGACGCGGACAAAATTTTCTGTATCAGAGGAGAATGGAAGATGGTCTCTTTTAATCCACCGTATAACTTGGATGTTACCACGGATATAGCCAGAAAGTTTCTAGCTGTTGGAACACGACACCGCCAAATGATACACAAATGAAATAAACCTTCCAATACTTTGGACATCAATAATTCTTTGAAAAGAACCTCGCCTCCCGTAGCCCACAAAGCCGCCGAAAATACATATCTACTCCGCCCTGCATCAACTACTAACTTCTAACTGTTGAAATCTCTCTAACTAGCAAGGTTGTATCGATCATCTATGTCACCACGGTCTGATCAAGATGTATTACGTTGATCTCACGAGCAACACTTTCAAAAACCGTTATTAGCTGCATCTACATTCATTTAGGTCAAAGGAAAAGAAAAACACCTCTTGACAAATTCATCTGAAAACCTAGAAACCAATGACCTGAAAACCCTCCAAAAGCATGGAGTATCATCGATAAAGTGAGTCCGTACTCACTTATGTATGAATCTCACTTTATCAGACAGTTATACATTTTACGTCCCTCCTTGACCAATACAAATTGGTTTACGTAGTACATCGGGGACACATATTTCTTTGCTACATAATGATTGATGTATGGCACATAACTTATGGCCATGGGACTTCAAGTAAGAATGGAGTGAATCACTAATTTCATTTCATATACATATATGGTGTGTGTGTGTGCGTGAGTACGCGTCTCAGTGTATGTATACTCTTTACTCTCTGATACTCTTTTACTTGTTTCAGTCATTTGACTGCGGCCATGCTGGAGCACCGCCTTTCGTCGAGCAAATCGACACCAGGACTTATTGTTTGGAAGCCTAGTACTTATCCTATCGGTCACTTTTACCGAACCGCTAAGTTACGGGGACGTAAACGCACCAGCATCGGTTGTCAAGCGATGTTGGGGGGACAAACACAGACACACACTCACATACAGATATATTTATATACACATATATACGACGGGCTTCTCTCAGTTTCTGTCTACCAAATCCACTCACAAGGTTTTGGTCGGCTCGAGGCTATAGTAGAAGATGCCCAAGGTACCACGCAGTGGGAATGAACCCAGAAGCATGTGGTTGGTAAGCAAGCAACTTACCACACAGTCACACCTCCACTGTATGTATGTATATATATATATATATATATATATATATGCATATATATATATATATATGCATAAATATACATATGTATAAACATATATATGCATTATATATATATATGTATATATATATATATATGTATATGTATGTTTATATATATGCGTATAAATATAGTGATAATGTAATTTTATTATATAATGTACGTTACGTAACCAATAATTATGTTTGTTAATGAAACGTACGTAAGAAATATTTTATAACTGATTTCTCATATTTTGTTTCGGTTATATATAAAGTATGTGTACAAATGTATGTGTGCGTGCATATGCGTATGTGTATACGTGCGTATGTTGGAATGGACAATAGATTTTGGTTATTTTCACGAACAAAATCACAGTACATAGAGTGGAATGAGATATCTTATTATAAACATGTATCAGATAAATCCACGACCAATCACTATTAACACTTTTCAACTTTAACATCTTTCGCCCATCCACAGAAAACTATTCACCAGTAACAATCGATATTAATACATAATAAACGAGGCACCCTAACTAGATTTTATCGCCAGCATGCAATACCAGCTGCTTTGATAGACAACCAGTTATTATTCATTATACGTATCTGATAATCATACAGAGCGCCTTTAGTCTGTTGTCTGCAAAATATTCAGACCTTCTCAATATGATATCGCTCTAACCATGGTTCTTCTGAATATGATATTTCGAGTTATTAATCAATAAAATTATATGGATCACTAAATAATTCATTCTGCTAAAGGTATTAAGTACATTTATTTTGTATGTGTAACAAACAAAAAAAGTATTCTAAGCAATGTTGTTATATAGTAAGCCGATGTTGTGGCGTTGTAGAACAATGTATATCGCATTATTTATGATATAACAGTCTTGTATATAGCAGAGTCCTCTTCATGACAAAAAAGATTACCAGACAAAAAAGACTACCAGTTACACATACAAAAACACACGGGCACTCAGGCACACACATACATAGATATATACATTATACATGCATATGTAAATGTGTGTGTGCATGTGTATATATATATATAAATATATGTATTATGTACGTGCGTATATATATATATATATATATATATATACATACTCTTTTACTCTTTACTTGTTTCAGTCATTTGACTGTGGCCATGCTGGAGCACCGCCTTTAGTCGAGCAAATCGACCCCAGGACTTATTCTTTGTAAGCCTGGTACTTATTCTGTCGGTCACTTTTGCCGAACCGCTAAGTTACGGGGACGTAAACACACCACCATCGCTTGTCAAACACAGACACACAAACATATATACACCCACATATATATATACACACACACATACATACGACGGGCTTCTTTCAGTTTCCGTCTACCAAATCCACTCACAAGGCTTTAGTCGGCCCGAGGCTATAGTAGAAGACACTTGCACAAGGTGCCACGCAGTGGGACTGAACCCGGGACCATGTGGTTCGTAAGCAAGCTACTTACCACACAGCCACTCCTACGCCTATATACATGTAAAGATAAATTAAATATAGAGATATTCTATTGACATTCAGTAATTTATGTATATTACAATATTACATTAAATATTATGAATATAATATATGATATAACATAATATTATATGAATAATTATAAAAACCGTGAAAGGCTAACAAATTGTCCGTTAAAATGTTTTTCTTGCTTTTTAATTGTAATTGATGTAAGATTGAATAACTAACGTTCATGCTCATAACACAGACATTTGAATTAATTTTTACAACCCAGCCGTCCTTTCCATGTTTAACAGTTGGAAGAATCGGTCTGAGTCAAATGCTTCTTTTGGCTGTCTCCACACGTATACTCGACCAGGAAATAAGATAAAGGATGACTCATCCGAGAAAATAACATTCTTCCACTGCTCTAGGGACCAATTCTGTAGGTTTTTACTCCACTCTAAACGCTTTATAACGTTTGCTTTTGAAAGTAGTGGTTTTCTGATTGCAGCCCTTCGGTGAAATCCGGCTTTGTGCAGCTCCTGGCGAACGGTTTTTGTGGAAACTGGGTTTTCTAGGTGGTCAGTGACATCTGCAGTAATTTTGGGAGCTATACTTTTGTGATCCTTTCTAACAATTCGCGCAAGAGACCGACGGTCTCTATCTGAATGTCTTGGTTTTCTTCCTAAGTTTTGTTTCGACGAGGAGGTTACCCCTCTTTCTCAAAGGCTGTCATTACTTTCGAGACAGTACTTTTTGATACACTAAACATTTCGGCTGTTTTCGTTACGCTAACGCCTGCCATACGAGCACCAACAATTTGACCTCTTTGAAAGTCCGATAGATCTGTCATTTTGATGAACTTTAATTACCTTTTCCTGATGAGATCTGAAAAGAAACAACAATTTTTAGCAAAAGATTACGCAACACTAATAATAAATCAACCATAAAAACAAACAAGGTTTTGACGGTTTTATAGATATTTCAAAATTATGTTGCTATGATGCTAGGTGTTTCCATTATTTTGTCTAACCCCTGTATATATACATTTGCTTCCCAACTACTTGGTTCTGGGTTCAGTCCCACTACGTGACATCTTGGGCAAGTGTCTTCTACTATACCCTCGAGCTGACCAAAGCCTTGTGAGTGGATTTGGTAGACGGAAACTGGAAGAAGCCAGTCGATATATATATATATATATATATATATATATATATGTATGTACGCGTGTATGTATGTATTTGTGTGTCTGCGGTTGACCCCCCACAATCGCTTGACAATCGACGTTGGTGTGTTCACGTCCCCGTAATTACCAGTTCGGCAACAGAGACCGATAGAATAAGCATTAAACTTACAAAGTCTTGGGATCAATCTGTTCGACTAAAGGCTGCGCTCCAGCATGGCCGCAGTCAAATGACTGAAGCAAGTAAAAGAATAAGAATATATATATATGGTTTGCAAAGCATTAACAAACAAAACATTCACATCCTAAGATAAAACAAGTCAAAGTCTATGAAATATAAATAGTACCTTGATAAGAAGATCGCCTAAAGCTATAGACTGACCAGCGCGGATGCTTAGGATAATATATTTATGGAAGTAATATGTAGCGCAGTAATTTAAACTAAGCTATAGTAGGCGCAGGAGTGGCTGTGTGGTAAGTAGCTTGCTTACCAACCACATGGTTCCGGGTTCAGTCCCACTGCGTGACACTTTGGGCAAGTGTCTTCTACTATAGCCTCGGGCTGACCAAAGCCTTGTGACTGGAGTTGGTAGACGGAAACTGAAAGAAACCTGTAGCATATGTGTGTGTTTGTTTGTGTGTTTGTGTGTGTGTGTGTGTGTGTGTGTGTGTGTGTGTGTGTGCGCGTGTGTGTACTTGTCCCCACCCAACATCGCTTGACAAACGATGCTGGTGTGTTTACGTCCCCGTAACTTAGCGGCTCGGCAAAAGAGACCGAAAGAATAAGTACTAGGCTTACAAAAAATAAGTCCTGAGGTTGATTTGCTCAACTAAAGGCGGTGCTCCAGCATGGCCGCAGTCAAATGAATGAAACAAATAAAAGAGTAAGAGTAAAAGGAGTATAGTTTAGAATATTTAACTAAACGTAAAGTGTATAATACAGTCAAAGATCACAAGAATAATTTTAGCTCCAAAACCAAATGCAGATTAATCAATCCTGCAAAAACCGATATCATCCTCGTGTACATATCTGTCTGTCTGTATGTATGTATGTGTGTGTGCGCGTGCGTGCGTGTTTTTGTGTTACTGTTTGTTCTCTCCCTACCGCTTGACAACCGGTGATGGTTTGTTTACGTCCCGTAACTTAGCGATTCAGCAATAAACAAATAAAATAAATACTGGGGCCGATCTGTTCGACTAAAACTCTTTAAGGCTGTGCTCCAGCATGGACGCTGTCGGGTGACTATAACAAGGAAAAAGATAAAATAAGAATATCAATAATAAGATTAAGAAAGCAACCAGTCTCCAAAAATGGGATAACATTGTCCCAACAATGGGATAACTGTTGTTTAATGATATTGAGGGGGAAAGCTGATGACATCAACCCCAGTGTTCAGCTGATACTTATGTTATCGACTCCTAAAGGGTGAATGGTAAAGTTGACCTCGGCGGAATTTGAAATCAGAATGTAAAGGCGGACGAAATGCCGATAAGCATTTTGTACGATCAGTAGTTTGAGGATATTCACTGCAAGAATTACATCAAGTTTATCCTATTTGTTATTGTCCGATTTTCTCCCTCTATCTCGAAATCTCTCTTGGTTCCAACTCCAGGATTCCCCAAAATATGTAACAGCAAAAATGACACTGATATGCATGTTATTAATTATGGTATAAAAACTTAGTTTTTCGACAAAATTTCTGTTTGGATTAAAAAGTACATCTCAGGTTTTTTTTTTTATGTCAGCATGAGGATGTTTGATGGAGTAGAGATATGTGAACTTAGTGCACTGTATAACTTTGAGATATTCTGAAAAAGTTCATCGTAATAGATATAAAATTCCATACAGACAGTAGGTTGGCTTTAAACAAGCATGTGAACGGGCACAAATATGCATTAAGAAAAGCTCTAATAAATACATTTAATGATTTCGGTATAAAATAAACTATCGCTCCAAAAACCTTAGTTGGCAAACGTTTTAGGTCACGAAATACAAACCATGTAACAAACAATGAAACATTTTACTTTTATTAACACAGAACCCTATCAATCACAATATTAATGATATCAAGGGCAGAATTCTGACCTATTGCCAAATAAAGAAATCGTTGACAAAGCGGTTCCTGTCAACAAGAAGATAGAAGATTCAAAAATACGATATTTTCCCATCATCTACTTGTAAGAAAAGGCATTTTAACATCATTTGACTCACACCTGTCTTGCGCTTAAATTTTAAACTTAGCGTAACTAGAAAACTTCAATCCACATAATTATTTCCTCGTTAATTACTTATCGACATAGAATCCTGCCACCCATTCACATATTTTTAGAACTCTGATTATATCGTTAGGAGAATCCTTAATCTGTCATCTAATATAAAAAATCGTTATAAAATGTCCGATAGAAATAACATATATCTAGGTTACAGTTGCACCAACAACATGAAAAAACAACTAAAATTACCGAGATTAATTGCACAGCAGAATTACAACGAATGCACGTCTTCTACTCAATTATTCAATGACTATTTCACCAAGAGTAGAGTCCACAGTGATCCGTAGGTAGGAGAAGTGCAGCCGGAGGGTAAATGTCCAAAAGAGAATCCGTAAAGGGTAGATAGGTAGAAAGTCCAGTGGAGAAGTCCGTGTGTGGTAAGAAATGACAGGATCAACTAGTGTGACCACGTGAGCGTGTGATATATGGGGAGAGTTCGCGAAAAAAACAAAAGACGAAGACAGGTGGTGTTCAAAACAAACAGATGTATTAGTATAACGCTCAGGAATTGAAAAAGTCTTTTACGTTTCGAGCCTACGCCCTTCTACAGAAAGGGTCACGGAAAAAAACAAGGAGAGAAGAAAAATGTGTGTAGGAGGTACCGATCTATCATGGCGACTGCCGGACAAGGCTATCACCGACGAGTCAGGAACTGCCTCGACCGAATGAAAAGAGAACACAGTATGTAAATATTATGTAGGAATGGTAAGGTACTTCAACCACAGTTAAACGCTCAGTGAAAAAAAAAAAAAAACTTTGATTATGTTTGGTCTTTCGAAGAAAGTGATACGAAATTCCCCATAGAGAAGAAGATCTTTGAAAAACGTAAGCCATGGGGAAAACGGTAGAAAAAAAAATCTCATACTTAAGAATTCTAACAAATCCCAAGTCATTTAAAATCCACATCAAAACCTTCAACAAGTATCTTCCATATGATAAACATTTGCCAAAATTCTGCTCGATTATACCGTTATCTAACGAATCAGACTATTTGCTTAACGATGTACAAGAAGTGATAATGGACTACTTCTCTCTATAGTGGTAAAGTTCAATTTTTTATGAGTTGATCTTAGCCTCCACAGTTCCAGTCTCTTATTCATTTAACCACATTTCATTACATAACCTATCTATTGCCTACTTTTAACTCTAATACGTTCTTTGTTTCAACCCTTAACATCTTTCATTATCTTTCTCCTTCCATTCCTCTACCTCTCTCTCTTCATAAAAACACAAACACATACATATATATATATAATTTCATACTTACCTACATACATACATGAATATATCTACATACGCATATTAATATATATATGGACCCCTCCTGGGGCTATGAACAGCAGTAGCATCGTTCCCTATGGGATCACCACATTTAGTTGGAAAATATACTTCACGATTCGTGCTGCTACTGTTTACTTCTCGCTCAGAGATTAAATATTGCCTATATATAT
>NC_042999.1:22886337-22888837 GCF_006345805.1 Octopus sinensis
ATTTCTGCTCAAATAGCTTCTTTCCTCGGACATCTGTCTTCTTCTGGTTTCCTAGAAAAATATCTTACGCGTAATTCCTCCAAATCTTACACTGATCGTTACAGCATTCTTTAGACCAGCTTTTCATTAGACATTTTCTCTTTTCTTCTCTAATCTCTAACACACAGGAGTAGCCGTGGTTTTGTAAAAGGAAAATTTACTTCGAAACCACATGGTTCCGGGTTCAGTCCCACTGCGTGGCACCTTGGGCAAATGTCTTCTACTATAGCCTCGGGCCGACCAAAGCCTTGTGAGCGGATTTGGTAGACGGAAACTGAAAGAAGCCTGTCGTATACATCGTATATATACATATGTATGTATATGACTGTGTGTCTGTGTTTGTCCCCCCGACATCACTTGACAACCGATGTTGGTATGTTTACGTCTCCGTAAGTTAGCGGTCCGGCAAAAGAGACCGATAGAATAAGTACTAGGCTTACAAAGAATAAGTCCTGGGGTCGATTTGCTCGACTAAAGGCGGTGCTCCAGCATGGCCTCAACCATATGACAAACAAATAAAAGAATTACAGAATATGTAATACACGATACCATCCATTCTATCCATTTTTTCTGTTCGCTATTTGTGGGAGAGCTGTGGAGGCAGGCTCCACAGATACTCCACTCCTTAGGGCTCTACAAGAATCAACTGGTTAGATTCCTAACCGTGACAAACTGAGGTTATGGGTATTATCCAGCCATCTCATTCTTGGACTATCCCTTAAGTCTCTTGCCAGTTGACTCGGCTTGAAGAATCCGTCTGGCGAGTTTTTCCTGCGACATTCTAACCATTCGTGGTATTTGGTTTCTATGACAGCAGAGATATTATAATTAAATTTCTGACATGAGAGTCTTTAGAGTGGAGTTTGTAGTAGGTATGGCTTGATTAAAGGAGACAAGACAATTTTGTAGTAATTAACTGTTTAGGAGCAGAACTACTAAGATAAACAGCGGGAGAATCAAAGGAAAAAGCTATATAATTATTGTTTTGCGTCAACACCAATATTCAATATACCATCATAGGGCGGTGAGTTGACAGAATCGTTAGCACGCCGGGCGAAATGCTTAGCGGTATTTCGTCTGTCGCTACGTTCTGAGTTCGAATTCCACCGAGGTCGACTTTGCCTTTCATCCTTTCGGGGTCGATTAAATAAGTACCAGTTACGCACTGGGGGCGATATAATCGACTTAATCCGTTTGTCTGTCCTTGTTTGTCCCCTCTATGTTTAGCCCCCTGTGGGCAACAAAGAAATAAATATTCAATATACCAACATTATCAACAAAAAAAGAAAATGAAACAAGGACGCCTCTAAGTGGCAGTTTGAGCTCCTATAAATGGCAGTTATATCTCTCATAATTTACGCCCTAATGTCCTAGAAAAGCTGACTTTGGACATGGCGGTACCTATAAGATGGGATATGCGAAATAATGTCTGAATATGGTTAAGAAGCTCGCTTTACGACCACATGGTTTCGGGTTTAGTCACACTGCACGGTAGCACCTCGGACAAGTCACTTCATCTATAGCTCCGGGCCGACCAATACCTTGTGAGTGAATTTTGGTAGACGGAAACTGTGGAAGTTCGTCGTGTGCATATGTGTATGCGTGAGTGTGTATGTGTATGTGCGCTTGTCTGTATTTGCGTTTGCGTTTATCTTTCCCTACCACTTTCCAACCGGTTTTGGTTTATTTACGTCCCCGTAGCTTAGCAGTTCGGTAAAAGTTGCCTATAAGATATAGAACTAGCTGTTAAAAAAAATACACAAAACAAAGCTCAAAACGTACCAGTGTTGGTTCCGGGTTCAGTCCCACTGCGTGCCACCGTGGGCAAGTGTCTTCTATTATAGCCTCGAGCCGACCAAAGCATTGTGAGTGGATTTGGTAGACGGAAACTGAAAGAAGCCCGTCGTATATATGTATAAATATGTGTGTGTATGTGTGTGTGTGTGTGTGTGTTGTTCCCTCAACATTGCTTGACAACCGATGCTGGTGTGTTTTCGTAACTTAGCGGTTCGGCAAAAGAGACCGATAGAATAAGTACTAGGCTTACAAAAGAATAAGTCCTGGGATCAATTTGCTCGACTAGAGGCGGTGCTCCAGCATGGCCGCAGTCAAATGGCTGAAACAAGTAAAAGAGTAAAAGAGTAAAAGAGTAAACCCTTCAACCCAGTGCCCCAATATGGTCGCAGTCGAATGGCTTGAAATAAGTAAAAGATAAAAAGATGAAAAAATACAGAGAGTCATGGCTGGAATGCCTTTGATCATAGACCCAGTCGATCAGGAATGACTTGGGCAAACAACAAAAACAACAAAAGAAAGATTTTTTTTGTTCGTAAATTAATATAAATTTCTATGTGATTACATCGATCTGAAAGACTGAATGATTATGGTTACTTATCAGTGATCAAATATTGAACACTACGGGTCCCTGCGCGACGCTAAGTTACACACACTAAAAGCTTTA
>NC_042999.1:22893837-22903837 GCF_006345805.1 Octopus sinensis
TAACGTTTCTGCCAGCTCATCGTCAGGTACCAAGCGATGAGGACTGTACCCGAATCCATGAAATTGCGAAACGAAATCCTTAAATACCCAACCATGCCTTCAGCTTTGAAGAATGAGAAACTGTAGCAGGCTGATGTGGATCCTGATAACAGAATTCACATGAGCTATAGATATGCAGATGAAAGGCAACGAACTACAGCATATCCAGTTGTTCATTGATCAGATTCCGCTCATGTCATAATAGAACTTTCATAATCCTCTGTCCGATGCACATTGTAAACAATGCGTTATTATCAATAGATGTTTTGCCGACCTAAAACTAAACTTTATCGTATTACATAAACAAGAAGATTTGTCATTAACGAATACCCTATTTTTTTAAAAACTGAAAAAGGAAAAAATACCCATTTGACACTTCCCCAAGATAATTTTTCTAATATAGACACAAAGCCTGAAATTTATATCTGTCTGAAGGAGCTAATCGATTACATCGAACTCTGATACTTACTTTTATCAACATAGGAAGGATGAAAGGCAAAGTCGACCTCGGTGAAACTGGAACTCAGAACGTAAATAGCCTCAAATAATTCCTATTTCTTTTTACTACCCACAAGGGGCTTAACATAGAGGGGACAAACAAGGACAGGCAAACGGATTAAGTCGATTATATCAACTCCAGTGCGTAACTGGTACTTATTTAAACGACCTCGAAAGGATGAAAGGCAAAGTCGACCTCGGCGGAATTTGAACTCAGAACGTAGCGGCAGACGAAATACCGCTAAGCATTTCGTCCGTCGTGCTAACGATACTGCCAGGTCACCGCATCGTCTCTTTTTGGTAATAGTAGTTATGCTTTTCTTACTGTCGTTCTTAATATTGTTGTGGCTGTTGCTGCTGTTAGTGGTGGAGGCGGTGGTGGTGATTTGCCCAAGGGGCTGTCTAAACTGAGCAGACTTACTGCGAGGCATGTGTTTGTTATTTTAAAAGTTATTTTAAAGTTATCGAACAAAGTTTAATGTGTCGAGTGTCTATTCCTGTTGTTACTGTTGTTGTGGTTTGATCCCACGTTAATACTGACCAAGCAAACCTATAATACGTCAGGAATGAGTTGTTATTAATACATATATGAATATACACACGCATATATATACATATATATATATATATATATATATATATATATATATATATATATATATATATATATATATATATATATATATATGTATATATATATATACATATATATGTATTATATACATAATTATTCTAAATCACTCAGAGAGAGATATTCAGTAACAGTTCTTCAAAGTAGAGACTATTTGTCAACATAATGTGGGTGTCCTGGAAGGGATGATTGCTACTGTTGTTTAGCCCCAGGAAACATCGTTTCCAGCTGGCTATACAACACAATATCTGTGTCCTTATATTATAAAATTGAATAATGCGCCCACTCTTTTTCTATGACAGTAAGGTGTGATTTAATGGAGCTTTGCCTGCTATTTCTTGCCTTGTGAGTGAATTTGGTAGACAAAACCAAAAGAAGCCCGTCGTATAAATGTATATATATATATATATATATGTGTGTGTGTGTGTGTGTGTGTGTATCTATATGTTTGTGTGTCTGTGTTCGTCGCCCCAACATCGTTTGACAACCGATGCTGGTGTGTTTACGTCCCCGGAACTTAGCAGTTCGGCAAAAGAGACGGATAGAATAAATACTAGACTTACAAAGAATAAGTCCTGGGGTCGATTTGCTCGACTAAAGGCGGTGCTCCAGCATGGCCACAGTCAAATGACTGAAACAAGTAAAAAAATGCGTGTGTAAATGTGTGTGTGTGTGTGTGTGTGTGTGTGGTAAAAAATTACTGTTGACAAAGGCAGCGTGGCGTTCAATTATTAAATGAAAAAGGTTTCTGCTACACTCTCAGCAGTGACTTCTGTTTATGCCTTTCATTCTTCTCTATTTTCCTTAAATTCTAATCAGCTCAATTAGAGGAAAGTAAAGCTCAAATGACATTTCAAAGACAAAGTATGAAGGGTGATGTGTCAACAATCTCAAGCGACCTCGTAACTAGCAAACACATAACTAATACAAGGCAGGAGGAGATCTTGAAGGGGAAATGGTAGGATCTTCATATACGTACACAAACACCAATATACAGATCACTAGATTGTTGACAATAAAAGTGTCATCACTGACAAGGTTTTAGCTTATATCTGTGTTCACTACTATTGTTTCTTCTCTTAGTGGCGGCAGCCAAGGGATTTTCCCACTGGTCATTGTATAAAACCTTCGTTGTTTGTTGTTTCTCGAGTCATGCTTGGCTCATAAGGGCCGGTTTCCCGGTTTCCTTGGCGTATAGGTTCCCCACCTGGACGGGACGCAAGATGCAGGAGGAAAAAGTGAGAGAAAGTTGTAGCAAAAGAGTCAGCAGAAGTTCGCCATTACCTTCTGCCGGAGCCGCGTGGAGATTATGCGTTTCACTCATAAATACACACATCGCCCGGTCTGAGATTCGAACTCGCGATCCCTCGACCGTGAGTCCGCGCTTGAATTTATGAGGAAGTGTTCTTATCTGCTGGAAATTTTACCCCACAGGCGTCCTTTCAAGCTGCATAAACAATATCACCAAGTGTGGCTGGTTTGTGTTCCAGGGTGCTCCTTCCTATCAGCTGATTCATTTTTTCAACTATCACATGTGCTGGTCTCTGTCATTCCTCTTTTGTATTTGCTGGTGGCAAGTTGAGATTCTAGAGTTTGGCATCAAGGGTCTGTGCATATCTCCTGCTTGGTTAAGATTGAAGGCACCTTCAGATTGAAGGTATCTTAAGAGTTGTAGCCATTTCAGTCCAAGACACCACTTGACTGTTCTCAAGAAGTAGCACTCACAACAAAAGCAACAACAGGCGTAGAAAACTTTTCTGGAGGATAACCAGGGCGAAATATTTTCTGTGTCGGATCGCATTTCATATGTGTTGCATTTTGCTTTAATTCTGCAGGATTATGATATACAACCTGTTATTGGCGTTAAACCTCGACCTAACCCATCTTTCTGTATGTATCATCAAAGCCTATTTTTAGTTGAGACAAACAAAGGAAGAGAGAGAGGGGGGGGAACAGAGGGGGACAGAGAAGTCAGAGGGGACAGAGAGAGAACAGACGGAGAGAGAGAAAGGGAGAGAGGGAGAGAGATAGGGAGAGGGAGAGAGAGAGGGAGAGAGAGGAGGAGGGAGAGAGAGAGAGAGAGAGATGGACAAATAGACATATTGGCAGATGGGCAGATGGGCAGATGGGCCGATGGGCAGAAGGACAATTGAGTTTCGAAGTGAACTGGTTTTTAATTTATCGACTTCGAAGGGATGAAATGCAAAGTAGATTGAAGGAAAGTCAAATGATTATTATAGGGCATCCATTCTGCATGCCAGTATTCATTATATATTCAAATATTCCTTATGCAGGGATTAAATAGGTTTTTCAAGTCACGATAAACTCTGCATCATGGTTTTATGGATGCAGAATTAATCACGCTGATAATATCGATAGCTATTTGTTAAGTTACGACAAATCAGTGTTCTGAAGAATAATTTGATAAATATTACAGACTTTATATGCAAACTTATTAATATATACATACATAAATTGAAAGGTATAATGAAACAACGCGCCGGTCGGTGAAAACAACTTTAAATCATTCCCAAGTTATCAAAAATTGAGCATGAATATATATTAGAACAACAGGCATCCAATGGTAAAACCAACAGTATAAAATATACACAAATACACGAATAAAATATGATAAAACCTAAAAGGCTAATACGAGTGAAGTCGAATGAAGAAAAATATATGGATTAAATTAATGCATGATAAAAGTGACTAAAAATTTAAGGCAATGGAGCTAAAATAATATAAATACAAGAATATAAATGTAAAAAATAAGGTGTAAGGTAACCTGAACAGAGTCCATTCAAGCCCGTGTCTACGATCGTTTCAAAGGATGCTGTTTCACATCGTTAATGTACAATCCGTTGAGGAAATCCAAAGGCAACACCGTTTCATCAGGAGAAAAATTACACGCACACACACACACACACATACACACACATACACACACACACACACACACACACACACACACGCACACACACACACACACATTCACATGCAACTTCAGTAATACTTCAGATTGTCCTTTGCCGTCTTTATTGCGTCAGTAACTCCATGTTCAGTCAGAGCTTCGCAAAATGAACACCTCACAAAATCATTGCAGCTGACTTCATTTGACTCGCAGAACATCCGCTAGCCTTGGTTGCCCGTACTCTTCTCTCAGCTCCTTGTATGTAGCAATCTTTCTCCCTTGGGTCCCTTGTATGTGTTCTTCATAGGACACAGCTCTTACAGGATCACCTATTTAAAAGAATCTGAGAAGACAACTGTGTTTGATCGGCGGGTTGTTGATAATATTATAATCCAGGAACTATTATTGTTTGGCGAGTTCTATTTCCAGCCGTTAGTTTAAGACATCGTGCTCAGTGTTCAGAGAATTCGGCTCACGATCGAAAGATCATGAGTTCGAATCCTGGCGGCGTGTTGTATCCTAAAGCAAGACATTTTATTTCACGTTGCTCCAGTTCACTCAACTGGCAAAAAATAGTTGTCCTTGTAATTCAAAATGGCCAGTCTTGTAACATTCTGTGTCACGCTGAATCTCCTTGAGAACTACGTTAAGGGTACACGTATCTGTGGAGTTCCCATCCACTTCCACGTTAATTTCATGAGTAGGCTGTTCTGTTGATCGGATCAACAAGACTATTCGTCGTCGTAAGCGACGGAGTGCCACGATGTAGTTTGAGATCTTGGAAAGTAGGCAGAGACGCTGACACTTTCTTCTCAACATTAAGAAAAGCGATTGCTTCCTTACTGGAGTAGTTTTTTTTACTGAACTCAATACCACCGACACAAACACCTTGGAATTTTAAAGAGGAAATAATGCTGTGATTCTTAGATGTTTCTGCTGAGTATAAACGTCTGTGCTAGCTTCTGTAACCAATTAATTTTCGATACTGAATGCTGTGTTGACTAAAGTCACTAACAGATGATAAACGGACATTCTTTAGAAGATTGTGCCTCTCTATCTCAAATAGTATCGAATTTGTTTTCGTAGATTCAAAGTTTAAGCGTAAGAGAAATATATGTGATTATATAGGCGCAGGGATGGCTGTGTGGTAAGAAACTTGCTTCCCATCCACGTAGTTCCAGGTTCAGTACCACTACGTAGCACCTTGTGTGTCTTCTACGATACTTTCAAGCCTTGTGTATGTGTGGATTAGGTGGACGGAAACTGAAAAAAGCCTGTCGTATGTATACATACATTTATATACACAATGTGTATTTTTTTTTTTTTCTATTTACTTATAATCGAACGCCACACACAGCCTATATATATATATATATATATATATATATATATACGCACGCACACACACATGCGTGTGTGTGTGTGCCTTTGTAGCAGTGTTTGCCCCCCCCCCCCCGCTTGACAACCAGTGTTGGTTGTTTATGCTGCCGTGTAACTCAGCGGTTCGGCAAAGAGACCGATAGAATAGATTTAGGGGTTGAAATCAAAAGAAAATAAAAAATAAGTACTGGGGTTGATTTGATCGACCAAAAATTATTGAAAACGGTGCCCCAGCATGGCCGTACCCTAATGACTTGAACAAGTAAATGATAAAGATATGACGTTCAAAACGTATTCAGAGCGTCGGCATGTGTGTACATGTGTGTATGTGTATGTGTGTATATGTGTATGTGTATTCTTTTATTCTTTTATTTGTTTCAGTCATTTACTGCGGCCATGCTGGAGCACCGTCTGTAGTCGAACAAATCGACCCCATGACTTATTCTGTGTAAGCCTAATACTCGGTTTCTTTTGCCGAACCGCTATGTTACGGGGGGAGTAAACACACCAACATTGGTAGTCAAGCGATGGTGGGGGGATAAACACAGACACACAAACATATATATATATATATATCTATATATATATATATATATAGTTAATCCCAACAAGAAAGCACAAAAAAACACACACAACGCGAGGACGTGGAACAAATATAGTATTATTGGACGCTCAGGAAAGAAGGAAAGAAGGAGGGTTTAACGTTTCGAGCGGAGCTCTTCGTCGGTAACATAGGAGAAGGAAAGATCCAGAGAAGGGAAGACAGAGGAAAAACAATCGCCAACAGTACACACGAGGTCACGGGCTTCTTTCAGTCTCCATCTACTAAATCCACTCACAAGGCTTTGCTCGATCCGAGGCTATAGTACAAGACACTTGCCCAAGGTGCCACGCAGTGGGACTGAACCCGGAACCACGTGGTTGAGACGCAAGCTACTTACCACACAGTCACTCCTGCGCCTATGTATATATCGTGTATTGTATATGTATATATATATTATGTGTGTATATATGTATATGTGTGTATTGTGCAGCCGCCGAGTTTGAATGGTTCTACCTGACTACTTGACTCGCTTATATTTTATCGACTCAGAAAGTATGAATTGTAAAGCATATAGTGGCAGGATTTGAAATCAGAATTAAATACATTAATCAGTAATGCCATTGTTGTCTAGGCTGCATTCTTCATTCAATGTCCTTAGCTTGGGATTCGTAGATATATTGTAGCATTCAGCTATCTATTCCGACACTCTGCCATTTCTGCGACGAATGAGAATAAAAGTATTATGAATCGCCACAAGTCTTAGAAAATGGCCATGCAAAGATACTATGAAAGTTAGCATATAACACAAAAATGTTATATACTAGTATAACAATTATATTGTTACACTAGTATATATAATTGGCTCTCTGGTCGATATAAACTTTGCCTTTCGGCTTTACATGATCAATAAAATAAACATCAGTTGGGTATTGAGGTTCAGAAAATCGACTGAAGCGCACCATAACAATTTGTGACTTTCTATTCCTGTAAGAAATCAATAATGTTCATCTTCGAATACTGGTTTTAAAAGGCTTACGACAAATAGTGGTTAAGAGCGCGGGCTACTAACCCCGAGATCCCGAGTTCGATTCCAAGCAGTAGCCTGAACAATAACAACAATGATAATAATAATAATAATAATAATAATAATAATAATAATAATAATAATAATAATAATAATAATAATAATAATACCTTAGGAATGAGAACTCAGGTTCGAAATTTTCCCCAAGACATCTGAAGAAGGCTAGAGGGTATATCAGCCGAAACGTTGTGTTAACAAGATGAGGGCAAATATCCGTCGAATATAAATAATATAAATAATTCCTCATCTCTTAAATATAGGCCCTGATGCTGTACCAATGCCATGATGCAGTATAAATGCCCTGATGCAGTACCAATGCCCTGATGCAGTACCATAAATGCCCTGATGCAGTACCAGACAGTGGCTCTCGTGGCTTCTCATTTTAACTGATTGGAAGTGTTATTATGTACATTGTTTTGTCTTGGTATAAAAGATCGGCCACAGCAAATATTCTGCTCAATACCACAGATTTGGTTGTCAGTTGTTTGACCTTAACCAGTTGAGCATGTCCCTTAGTGGCTGACGATATGTGCATCTCCGATCACAAGCAGAAGTAGTGGGGGTGCTTCATAGGCATGTGATGAGAGGGATTCTTTGGGGTTTGAATAATTCACCTCTGGAAACATGGGTGTCTCGTTCAACATCTTTAAACAACCCTTATTAAGGGACCTTTTGAGCGGGATGGGTTGCTCGACCAGAAGAAAATTCTAACTGAGCCCCACCTGCAAGGTCATGTGCTGTTTATTTTGATATGAGATCACCATGTCGCGCACGTGTGGTTGTGATGCATGTGCCTGGTGTACCCTTATCAGACGGGTAGTAATGATGAGTATACTGGGCTTCGTATATTTTACCCCAATGTCACTTTGATGGCATGCACTGCTCTCTCACTCAATAATAATAATAATAATAATAATAATAATAATAATAATAATAATAATAATAATAATCTTAGAAAAGCTAAAGTAATATGTGAAGAATCACTAAAGATAAGCCAACCCAAATAAGGGTTTCTATTTAAATATTTGACGTTAATTTTGTAATGACTTATTCAAAACAGAAAAAGCAAGACTCATAACAATTTTTGCAATTCTTCATAAGCTGAAGGAAGTAAATTACCATTGACCAAGAAGACCCAATGTCGAAAGCGTCTAACAAAATCCTCTCAGCGAAGGGCTCTCGAGGGCCATGTAGTGCTGCTGAGCAGGGCAACAAGTTAAGTCAATACCCTGATATTCAGTTTATTGTCCATTTCTCAAACCAGCACTCACGCGCTCAATGAACAGTTTATTCTATAATTTGAATGCATCTCTTGATAGTTTATCGCTTAATATTATGATATGTCTGGCACCATTTATAAAAGATTAACGAGAAGTGATTAACAAATATTGCCTCTTTATGGCTAGTTAAACACGTTATATGTATACGCTCGTATATTCGGAATTTCGTACATAAAATCACTCGGTTACGAACACAAATATAAGTCTATGTAACACATTCACGGCCATATAAATAACTAGTCATTTGCACACACAGACAAAACACAGTGACAGATACGTGTTAGTGAGTAGTAGTAGTGGTGGTGATGGTGGTGGTGGGGTCGGTGGAGATAGTGGAAATATTAGATTGGTAGGTATATTGATGTTTAAATATTTCTTATGTTTATTATTTCCATTGCGGAAAATAGAAAGATCAAAACAATTAGTCTCATATTTACATATTGGTGTGTGTGTGTGTGTCTGTGTCTGTGTCTGTGTGTGTGTGTGTGTGTGTGTGTGTCTGTGTGTGTGTGTGTGTGTGTTTGAGGGGAAGGGGAGAGAGAGGAAGACATTTATGAATCTGCTCGTGCTTTGGTCTTCATACGTGCCTGTATCTGTGTATTCACTTCATTACTTTAATTAAATACTAATTTTATGGTATTTAACCACATACGAAGACTTCCTTTTATATAACTACGTTTCATAATTAACGTACATACACAGTTGACAGGCCAGTTACTGCGGTAATCAACCTAACATAACATAACATCTCTCATGGACGTGCTGCGTTAAAAACGCAATAAATATCGGAGGGAGACGAATATGCTTTTAAATCACCACGTCTATAAAAAGTTATCTCAGGATGAATACCGCAGCCACAGGCCTATCAGTTGTGTATATACATTAACTGTGGTACATAGATAGGTATTTCAGTTTAATACTATCTCAACTGCGTATAGCTGGTTTCCTTTTAGATATTCTATTTTATCTGTAACGTTTCCCAATCTTTTTGCTCTTAGGAGACCCTTAAAATAAATTCCATATCACAAGAAATCTCGAAATAAAGATTATTGTATATATCTTGAATTAATAATTTTTCTTTCTCTTTCATAAAATTTTATTTCATAATGGATTAAACAAATCAAAAATCTATAGTGGACTGAAGCAGCGCAAAAGGAAGTGCTTTGCTCAAGAAAATAACGTATGTATGTATGTATGTATGTATGTATGTATGTATGTATGTATGTATGTATGTATGTATGTATGTATGTATGTATGTTCGTATGTATGTATGTGTATGTATCTGTATTTGTCCTCCTCCATCACGTAACAACCGGCATTAGTCAGTTTACGTCACCGCAAATGTGGGTGATTTGTGCCATTAAAAATTTCAGGTCGGTGCCGCTGCTTGGACACAGTCAATGGCTAAAAGTAGTTAAAAGTAAGACCAAATTCCCCTACAATTCCCTTTTCAGAGACTATTTTCTCGTAGGGGCTTTTTACTAGCTTAGGTGTCGGGATGTCTCTACTATAGGGAGCACACTGTGCGTGCATAATATTATGTACATAGAATTATACTTAAAATGCATTTGCATTTAATTAGCTCTGTATATGTGGTAAGGGTTATGTGAGATTGAACACTACGGTTCCAGAG
>NC_042999.1:22908837-22916337 GCF_006345805.1 Octopus sinensis
GATAACTGTCATCTGTACAATTGTCAGACATTATCTTCAGACGCCATGCGACTTACACTTATACAAAAAAGAGTAGATAAAGATTCGATTCTATGATTTGACAGCGTGGGCAAATGTTTATTATAGCGCCAGTCTCCACGAACACTTGTGAGATAATTTGGTAGTTGGAAAGAATGAAACCTGTTTATATATATAATAATATATATATATATATATATATATATGTAAAGTAATATGTGACAATTATTCGGTAGCCATGATAAAATTCGAGTTTTGGATGTCGGGGCGGAACTCACACCGTCATCTCTTCAGTTATTCGGCCATCGAAAAAATGCTATGAAAATGACGGTTAAACAAAGGGAAATTACTGTGTGATTGGCGGTGTGGGTTTCCGCCCCGACATCCGAAACTCGGAGTTTTATCATGGCTACCGAATAATTGTCACATATTATATTTACAGATAAATTTCTCTATTGACATAATATCGAAGTCTCTTTCATTCTCTTTTGGTCTTACCATTTCTATCAATATATATATATATATATATATATATATATATATATATATATATATATATATATATATCAATTACTTGTAGGGATATCATATTCCGTTTAGCCTACTACCAAGTATAATAAAGGTTTATATGTCAATACAGTATCCTACCTCTTTGTCTTGGCAGTATCATTCGATCACTTTTAAGTTATCTCTACATGTATTCTATATAATTTGGAGCCAGCGTTGAGAGCTACAACGTTTCGTATACAATAACGTCTATGTAAAAAAAAGCGATCGATAATAGAAAAATACGTAATAAGTGTGTATGCATATTTCGGTAGTTATTGCACTTTCTTCAGCACCACATCCAAACCATTTATCCTCTACGACGAACACATTACTTAAGTATGTTTAGCGGTGTAACAATATCGGTTAGACCAATTTACATATCGACCTCATTAAACACATTCCTGGCAACTGGTACGTACCTATTAATTGCTGGTACGGACCCTGTATATAATACAACCATAATAATACTATACTACCAATTTTATTAGTTTCATATATAATATATATATATATATATATATATATATTCATACCTACATACGTACATTATCTATTATTCTAAATTATAGATTATGTGTATATACGTGGTGTAATTTATAAATAGTTCTATATCAAACGTTGTGAATTTAAATATGTAATGCATAGATACATATGTATGTATGTATGTATGTATGTATGTATGTATGTATGTATGTATGTATGTATGTATGTATATGAAATGTATCATATATTTGTGTTCGTGCGACTGTGTCTTTGTTTACGACTCGGGTTGGTTATTTTTTATGTCAGCCAGTAACAGCGAGACATAGTCACAATCACAGACAAATAAATTGTTAAAGCGAAAGGGAAAGACAGAGAGAGAGAGAGAGTGGGAGTAAGGGAGAGAGAGAGGAGGAGGGAGAGAGAGAGACTGAAGAACGAGAAGTAATGGGAGAGTAAAAGATCTGAGATCAAACGAAAATTTTATAGTTTTGTTCACCTAACTTCACATTAATTAGTTAGATATATCTACGGTGTGTGTGTGCTTACATGTGCAGACGAGTGTACATTAAGTGTATATAAATAATATAGTTTGTATGTGTGTGTGTGTGAGGAGTCTGTGTGTGTGTGGTTGTCTGTGCGTGTGTATGTATGAGTGCCAGTGTGTGCGTGTGTGTGTATGTCTGTGTGTTTGTAGGTGTGGGTGTCTGTGTGTGTACGTGTGAGTGCTTGTGTGTGCGTGTGTGTGTGTGTCTATGTGTGTGTCTATGTACGTGTGAGTACCTGTGTTTGCGTGTGTGTATGTCTGTGTGTGGGTGTCTGTGTCTGTGTGTGTACGTGTGAGTGACTATGTGTACGTATGTGTGTGTATGTCTGTGTGTGTGTATGGGTGGGTGTCTGTGCGCGCACGTATGAGTGCCTGTGTGTGCATGTGTGTATGTGTGCGCGTCTGTATGTGTCTGTGTGTGTGCGTGTGTATGTGCGTATGAAAGAGAAAAATAGAGTATGTGTTCCCCGTTCGAAAAGCAATGTGTATAGAAGTGGTTAAATCATATTCAATGATATTTGTGCCAAGTACACCATGGATCGGATACAGATACAGCTCCTTCCTGAACCATATAGACTCATAAAAGCCTGTTTTCCGGTTTCTATGGCACATAAATTCTCCACCTGGATAGAACGCAAGTCCGTCACAGGACTACTCATTTTTGCCAGCTGAGTGGACTGGAGCAACGTGAAATGAAGTGTTTTGCTCAAGAATACAACGCGTCGCCCGGTCCAGGAATCGAAACCGCAACCTTACGAGAATGAATCCAACACCCTAACCACTAAGCCATGCATCTCCACGTTGACCGCTCCCTGAACCATAAAGTTGCTTCTGAGGCTTTGTAGTGGATTGCCTAAAGATATGAGGGACGGGTACAGACTGTCCTTTTGAATGGGTTGCAGTAGTCTTAAATAGTGGTTTTCCTTAGACAATTCCTGTCTATCAGAAGGTGTGTGAGACTTAAAACTGGAAACAAAGGTGTGAACTTAGATAAACAACGTTTAACATTCGGCTGCTTTTATTTGGTGACAAGATGTGTGAAAATCGATGGAGTTGTACCTGGTCAAAAATGGGAATATACCAATGATTGATAGTGACAAATTAACTCTTCTTTTCTACTCTAGGCACAAGGCTGAAATTTTGGGGGAGGAGACCAGTCGATTAGATCGATTCCAGTACGTAACCGGTATTTAATTTATCGACCCCGAAACGATAAAAAATAATGTCTACCTCGGCGGTGTTTGAACTCAGAACGTAAATACAGACGAAATACCACTAAGCATTTCGCCCGGCGTGCTAACGATTCTTATTTCTTTATTGATCACAAGGAGCTAAACACAGAGGGGACAAACAAAGACAGACAAAGGGATTAAGTCGATTACATCGACCGCAGTGCGTAACTGGTACTTATTTTATCAACCCCGAAAGGATAAAAAGCAAAGTCTACTTCGGCGGAATTTGAACTCAGAACGTAGCGGCAGACGAAATACCTATTTCTTTACTACCCACAAGGGGTTAAACACAGAGGGGACAAACAAGGACAAATAAACGGATTAAGTCGATTACATCGACCCCAGTGCGTAACTGGTACTTATTTAATCGACCCCGAAAGGATGAAAAGCAAAGTCAACTTCGGCGGAACTTGAACTCAGAACGTAAAGACATACGAAATACTGCTAAGCATTTCGCCCAGCGTGCTAACATTTCTGCCAGCTCGCCGCCTTATATATATATTTCTTTATTGCCCACAAGGGGCTAAACATATAGGGGACAAACAAGGACAGACAAACGGATTAAGTCGATTATATCGATCCCAGTGCGTAACTGGTACTTATTTAATCGACCCCGAAAGAATGAAAGGCAAAGTCGACCTCGGTGGAATTTGAACTCAGAACGTAGCGGCAAACGAAATACCGTTAAGCATTTCGCCCGGCGTGCTAACGATTCTGCCAGCTCGCCGCTTTGAGTGACAAATTAACTTCATCAGTTAAGTCTTTCTCAACACGACTTTCACAATGACAAATACGTCTGTGTAAAAGCAACACTTAACACCTCTACACAAACCAATAAGGTTGTTTAGATGCCCGCACGCACAAATTATTTAACAGTGTCGTGGAGATGTATTCCAACATGTCGACATGTCTGTTGACACAGTTTTATATCTCTGACTAGATATTTTGACCCGTGCTTCGCTCGGGTTTTGATGGGTGTTGTTTTGTGCGTGTTGTCTCCTTTTTCCCTTTCTTCTTTTGTCCGTCTTCTTTGCCTGGTTCTTTTTATTGCCCTCTTCTTTACCCCCACCCCTTTCCAAAATCCCCCAAATTTTTACACCCACAATTAAAAATAACCGCCTCTTGCCCCTGCAGCAACACGAAAAGCTACCATTATTCAAAAAGCGCAACTTGTCTATCCCATAAAACTCAATTTTTCGCATATTCCTCATCATGGCAACCAAACGGTAGCCCCGAGCGACTTGCAACCCTCCTCGCACCATTGCCCACCCCATTTTAACCTCCCCTCCCGTGTAAATTTTGGCACCAATCCGACCCCATCTACTCCTTAAACTGTTCCCATCCCAATATGAGACAAATAACCAAGAAATCAAAGAACTGTTTCGCATTTCAGCTTTATAGATATTGATAAACTGTCAACTACATCGTCGAGTTTTTCAATAATCTGAAATTACAGGTCCGTACTGAAAGAACCCCCATCACCATCGGTTATCATTCTTAGTGACTTGGATGCTTCACGTTTATATTTTACTTGCTTCAGTCATTAGACTGCGGCCGTGCTAGAGTACCACGTTGAAAGAAAGTTAGTCGAACGAATCGACCCCATTACTGAATTTTTTTCAAAGCCTGGTACTTATTCTATCAGTGTTCTTTGCCGAACCGCTGAGTTATACGGACGTGAACACAGGTTATCGATTGGCTATAGAAGACACTTGCCCAAAGAGTCACGCAGTAGAACGGGACCCAGAACAACGGAGTTCAGAAGAAAACTTCTTACCATGCAGTCATGTAGAGTGACACAAGGTTGGTAGACAAAAAAAGTTAGTGTTCGTGGATGATTAATGGTTTGGATGTTGCACTGAAGAAAGTGCAATAACTACCGAAATATGTATATACACTCATTACCTATTTTTCTATTATCGATCGCATTTTTTACATAGACGTAATCGCATACGAAATGCTGTAACTCTCAGCGCTGGCTCCAAATTATATAGAATACATGTAGAGATGACTTAAAAGTGATTGGATCATACTGCCAACAGACAAAAGGTAGGATACTGGATTGACTTATAAACGTTTCTGCTATACTACTACTCAATTCAGTTCTCCACTCTACTCTGTTCTAGTCTACTACTCTTCGGCTACTAGGCTTCTCCCTCTATATCTACGTATTGGGCTAGCCTACTTCATCATCTGGGGGCGTTCAGACAACAAAAACAGGATCTTTTCGGTTTGACCGGCAGTTTTTTCTAGCGGTGTCATATGAAATTGTCACCCGTAATTATGACCCTAGCAGCGATCTATTGCATTTCAATCTGTTTTAGGGTTAGGGTTAGGGGTGGGGTTAGGGGTGGGGGGAAGGGTATCTTTTTTTTCTTCAGAAATGTAAATAAACCCAATCTGTTTCTTAAACGAGGGACATATTCATACGGCACAGAATGTTTTCACCTCAATAGACGTCATTGATTGGTTGAAATTGCAGAAATTGAAGAAAAACAACAACAAATATCTTACAAACTATAGAATTTTCTCAATAAAACCAAGAGAAAAAGATGTTTTATAAACACATTCTACCAGTATACGAATTTTAAAAGTGATTAGTTACGTGGAAATTATTTTTAAAAACTGCCGGTCAAACCGAAAAGATCCCCAAAACATACATACATGGATGCGTAAATACATATATACATGCAAATACACAAACGTTAGCATGCATACATCAATGGTGGTTGCTCTATCTTCAGAGATGGTTGCCATCTCATTGTGCTTCTTCGTTGTCAATGACGTGTTTGACTTACCGTCCATGACCTTTCGTATGAGTAATCAGTACCGTTGCAGATCTGCATGGTTTGAAGCATAAGTGACAGCTGAAAGTTACTTACTGCGAGATTCCAACTGGCTAGGTCAGCACAACCGTCACTCTTCCATCGCCATAGGACCTTTAATAGATAGAATGACACATGATATTTATCGTAAAGAGACATCTGTATGTCACTGGATTATAGAAACATACCTGTATACATAAATGCATGAATGACTGCATAAATACATAAGCACTTAAATGCTCCAGTGTTGGCATACATACATACATGCAAGCGCGCATACACACACACACACATACATACATACATACATAATACATACATACATACATACATACATAATACATACATACATACATACAACATACATACATACATACATACATACATACATACATACATACATACATACATACATACACACACACAGAGACATACATACACACACAGAGAGACATAAACACAAGGATTGCAACTTCAAGAATTTCAGGATGATGCTGGAGTATTTAGACAGTAGCTGAAATTCTTAACATTTATAGTTCATGTGTGTGTGTGTGTGTGTGTGTGTGTGTGTGAATAAAGTGAGTAGTGGGACTGTGTGGTTCGAGAGTTTCAGGGTTTTGAGGTGTGTAGTACCACCTTACTAGTCACTGTCGTTCCCTAGTCTTCTCAGACCCGGAGTAATAAAAAAGTTAGGTGAAATTACCTTCTCGAGTCATAGCGACTCACAAGGGTTTCATGGCGTATATATTTTCCACCGTGGAGGCACATGGCCTAGTGGTCAGAGCAGCGGACTCGCGGTCGAGGGATCGCGGGTTCGAATCTCAGACCGAGCGATGTGTATGTTTATGAGGGAAACACCTAAGCTCCACGCAGCTCTGGCAGAAGGTAATGGCGATTTTCTGCTGACTCTTTCGCCACAACTTTCTCTCACTGCGATGGACTGGCGTCTCGTCCAGGTGGGAAACCTATACGCCAATGAAACCGGGTAACCAGCCCTATGAGCCAGGCATGGCTCGAGAAGGAACAAACAATATTTCCCACCTGGACGGGATGCCCGTCCGTCGCAGGATTATTCATTTTTGTCAGCCGATTGGACTAGAGTAACGTGAAATGAAGGGTTTTGCTCAAGAACACAACACATCACCTGGTCCAGGAATCGAAACCGCAATGTTACGATCGTGAGTCCAACACCCTATCTACTAAGCCACGAGTCCTCACACCAGGAGCGATAGCACCTGTTAGGGCTCCAGCTATGGTTTAACTAGCATCTGAACCACTGGGAATGAAGGACCCCTTGTTTTCGTTAGAACTTCCTTCTAGGAGAAAGCAAAGGCACATACGTTTTCTTATCATCTCAGCTTCTGTGGTGCCACTGCATTATAAAGTGGATTTAGCACTGTACACTACATTCTCCACTTTAGACTAATACAAGACCAGGAATTTCTTCAATACTTGGAAACGTTTATACCGACTTCCTGGGTTTCGGAAATGGTCTTATTCAGTCACGCGTTGATTTCTACCTTATTTCTATGTATAGCTTAATTAAGAGATCCACGGATTGCAAGTTATTTTTATACAATCAGAATCTACCTATATCTCTAACTGGCTAGCTAGTTAGCTATATACTTACTTATTTAACTACTTACCTACCTACCTGTCTATCTATCTATCTATCTATCTATCTATCTATCTATCTATCTATCTATCTATCTATCTATCTATCTATCTATCTATCTATCTGCCTACCAATCTATCTATCTATCTATCTATCTATCTATCTATCTATCTATCTATCTATCTATCTATCTATCTGCCTACCTACCTACCTATCTACCCACCTATCTATCTA
>NC_042999.1:22918837-22933837 GCF_006345805.1 Octopus sinensis
ATATACAGGGTGGGGGAAAAGTAAGGAAGCATTAGAAAATGCTAATAAAATCCATATTCCTTTTACAAATTTATTGAAACAAAGGATACATGTTCTTTATTACATGGGAAAATGAAAATAAATCTTCATATTTCAACGTAAGCACCGGTGGCGTTAACCAGTTTCCTCAAACAGCCAAGTATGGAATGAACAACCTTCTGAAGGACGTCGTCTGGGATATCACTGATAAGCTCCCGAATCCGTGTCTCTAAGTCCTCCAGCGTGCGAGGTTTTGTGTTGTACACCTCTTCTTTTGTGTAACCCCGCAAGTAAAAATCACATGGAGTGAAATCTGGACTTCTTGGAGTTCTGGACTTCTGCGGTCACAGTATCCTGCGAATGTTAACTCCTGCACGTAATGGAGTTTCTACAGACGAAAATTCAATTCTTTATGCAACACCGTACATATTGTGTGTCTTGTTTGTTCACTTTCACGAGTTGCTTGACGTGTTGATTTTTCGCGGGCTGCGATTAAACATTTTCTGCACTGTTGCCATGTTCTGCGCTGATCGGGATGTGGTTGGACGGCCACTTCTTGCATCGTTCACAGAGCCCGTGGTCATTAGCTTTGCATGACAACTCTTTATTGCCTCCGGACGTAATGTTGCATGCTTACCTTTCCATCTCTGCATGCTTACCTTTCCATCTCTGCATGCTTACCTTTCCATCTCTGAACCAAAACAATGGAATTCCACACTTCATAGCGTGCTGCCATCTTAGCTCGCGCCTGAACAGTCAAGCGACCTGCCATCTGGAAAATAAGAAATAAGAAACACGACAATAAGAAAATAAGAAATCCCCATTAGCGTTGTCTGTTTAAAAATTGCTTTCGTCATGACTTTGGTGATATTGAAAATTCTAAAGCGGCGAGCTGGCAGAAACGTTAGCACGCCGGGCGAAATGCTTAGCGGCATTCCGTCTGCGTTACGTTGTGAGTTCAAATTCCGCCGAGGTTCTCTTTGCCTTTCATCCTTTCGGGGTCGATAAATTAAGTACCAGTTACGCACTGGCATCGATGTAATCAACTTAATCCGTTTGTCTGTCCTTGTTTGTCCTCTGTGTTTAGCCCCTTGTGGGCAGTAAAGAAATAGGTATTTTGTCTGTCCTTACATTCTGAGTTCAAATTCCGCCGATGTCGACTTTGCCTTTTATCCATTCGGTGTTGATAAATTAAGTACTAGTTGCATACTGGAGTTGATCTAATTGACTGGTCCCCTCCGCCAAAATTTCGGGCCTTGTTCTTAGAGTAGAAAAGGATATTAAAAACTCTATAAGCAATTTGTAATCCCTAGTTACTTTCCACCCATCCTGATTGCATGCATGCATACATACATGCGGCACCTTGGGCAAGTGCCTTCTCCTTGGGCCTCAGGTCGACCAAAGCTTTGTGAGTGGATTTGGTGGACAGGTACTGAAAGAAATCTGTCGAATATATATATATATGTGCGTGTGTGTGTGTGTGTGTTTCTTTGTCAGTCCCCCACCTCCGCTTGACAATCGGTGTTCGTGTGTTTACGTCTACGTAACTTACTGGTTCGGCAAAAAGAGACTGATAGAATAAGTACCAAGTTTTTTTTTTTAAATTAAGTATTGGGGTGGATTCATTCGATTAAACATTCTTGAAGGCGGTGTATGCATGCATGTATGCATGTATGTATGTATGCATGTATGTATAACTTGTGTAAAATATATATTTCGTTATTGCCCACAAGGGGTTAAACATAGAGGGGACAAACAAGGACAGACAAAGGGATTAAGTCGATTACATCGACCCCAGTGTGTAACTGGTACTTTATTTATCGACCCCGAAAGGATGAGAGGCAAAGTCAACCTCGGCGGAATTTGAACTCAGAACGTAATGACAGACGAAATAACTTGTGCAAAATATAATCATCTAATATTGTTACAGATGTTGGTAAATCACTTCTCGTAAGCATAAATTGATATTAATATATGCAAATTTTCAATGTGAAATTATGGAAGAATAAATTATTTTTCGTCTTCCATCGCTTTTGGATCTGCGAACATTTTGACGATATGACTTTTTGATGAGGTATTTTAAAAACGTATTGAAATCTCAGTCAGTTCCTGCATGATATTTATAGTTGAATTTCTGTCCATGACCTCCGAAGAGTTGCATGATATGACTCCGTAACATAGATCAACACTTGCACGTGAAGATGCTTCTTGCAAGATGATGCAGGATAAAACAGCATTGTTAAAGAGGCTGTGGAATCGCATTTCAGAAGCAAGCAAGAAGAGATACTTTGCTATCATGTTCGATGCTTTGTTCAGTACTCACTTCTCTGCAACTCTGATATAATTATCAGAGCAGCATGACAGAAGATATACTGTATCAAACGCAAGAAGAGAAAAATACCTATATCGATAGCTTACCTTTGCCATATACGATCAAGCACTGGTTCTCGGTAAAAATAAACTGATCACTTTGGCTGGCAATGAACATGAAAATTGTGATCTGTCAGCCTCAGTTCGAATTGCAACTGCAAATCTCACGCAAGAGATTATTTAGTCAAGCAGCTATGGTATTCAAGAACTGAAATAGAATATCTACCAAAATCAATACTACTGGTTCGAGATAAAAAAAAATTTTTAATGATTTATATAAGGATAGAAGAAGATTTGCATAACTCGGAAGTAAGCTTTTCATGGAGTCTCGTTCTGAACAGGAAAAGAATTTATTTGATCAACCAGATAAAGTTCATTCACTCAATCAGACTGCTATTATTGTGGCTTCAGCAGGAAGTGCTGCAACTTTACACACAGACGGCAGGATTTACTGATTTTAAGCTTTCCGTTAGTCTTCTATACCATGACAGAACTGTTTGTAATTTTGGCAAAGGATCTAGACGAACGGATTTCTGAAGTAGACCGAACTGAAAGAATGAGATGTCTATATACAGTATCTCACAGTCTTGCATTTGAAGTTTTCAGTTGCATCTTACAAGATCTTAGAGGTAACACTAACATCATTGGGGAGTTATAATTTTACTCTTTTGAGATTGGAGGCAAATCCTGCGAATCTTCCTAATGGACACGCCCGCTGACCAGTTGAGGATAAATCTCAATGAAAGTGAGAGAGAGAGAGAGAGAGAGAGAGAGAGAGAGAGAGAGAGGGAGAGAGAGAGAGAGAAAGAGAGAGAGAGATTGAGTGAAAGAAAGCGGTTAGACATAAAAAAAAATTGTACTGACCCCCGAATGGGAAAACAAAAAAAGCTTATCATGAAGCTTTGCAATAAGTTCCAAGTCGACAAATTATATCATTATTTTGACGAAAATTGTTCATTGCTTGAAAAATATTGGTCAAATTTCATAAAATTTAATATGTACTCAATGCATAAAGTGTCATTATTGGGGTCAAGGCCCAATGAAGAGCCCTATCCGACGGCTTTTAAGCTAGTATGTATATATATATATATATATATTATATATATATATATGTATATACGACGGGCTTCTTTCAGTTTCTATTTACCAAATCCACTCACAAGGCTTTGATCGGCCCGAAGCTATTGTAGAAGATACTTGCCCGAGGTACTACGAAATGGAACTGAACCTGGAACCATGTGCTTGGGAAGCAAACTTCTTATCACACAACCACGCCTGCGCATGAGGGCCTATCCTTTTATCTTTATAACTAAAGTGGAGGCTGTAAATATTATTTCTTGTCTTGTATAATTCTAACTATTTTCCTTAAATCTGTGATAGCCAGGTTTATATTACTCATTGTCGTTGCTATTTTACCGTTCAGTTTTATCGTTGGTCCTAAGGAAGATTCATTGCTTTTAATTCTTTAATTACTTTTACCTTTAGATTGCCCTTCCCATAAATGATACTTTTAAAAATTTCCTCATTCTTAGCTTTCTTTTAGTTCCGTTTCTGTTAGTCTGCATTCTGTAGGTGTTCTAAGTGTATCTTTCTTTCTTCTTTGTCGCCCTTTTCAAGCCTATCCAGGCTCATGGGCCTGGTTTCCCGGTTTCTGTGGCGTATGTGTTCCCCCCAGCTGGACGGGACGCCAGTCCATCGCAGCGTTACTCAAGAAACAGGAAGAGAGAGTGAGAGAAAGTTGTGACGAAAAAGTACAAGAGGGGTTTCCACCACCCCCTGCTGGAGCATCGTGGAGCTCTTTAGTTTTTTTTTGCTCAATAAACACACGCAACGCCCGGTTTGGTAATCGAAACCGCGATCCTCCGACCTGTAGTCCGCTGCCCTAACCACTGGGCCATTGCACCTCCACGAAGGAATCACTGCCGACCAGAATATTCAAAATAACGAATACGGCATCTGAACAATCATGAGAAACCATGCTTACACAGGAAATAGTCCAGATGCTTCAAAAATAAATAAAGGTGTCAAGATATGATGAGATCGCAAATCTTTAGTGAAAATATTTAGTGTATAGTTTTGCTGTATTTATTTTCACGTCTTCGTTCTATCATCATGATTTATAACGTCAGCGTTTTCACATTTGTTGTTTCTTTATTCATTACTTGTGCTTTCGTTGTATTATTTCTTATATATGTCCTTTATCGATTTCTGGTATTTTATTGTGCTTTGAAACTACGCTTCTTAAGCCAACTAATCTATTACATCCAAGATATTTTGCATCCAAATATTGTGCGAGAATATTATCGTAGTTTCGATCTCTTGGGTAAGATGACGCTGTTAAAATATGCACGTCAAATAGAAACATATTTTTCTCATCCATTTATGTATACTCTGTGTGTGTGTGTGTGTATGTTTTGCTCTTTTACTTGTGTCAGTCATTTGATTGCGGCCATACTGGAGCACTGCCTTTAGTCTAGCAAATCGACCCTAGGACTTATTCTTTGTAAGGCTGGTATTTATTCTATCGGTCTCTTTTGCCGAACCGCTAATTTACGGGGATGTACACACACCAGCATCGGTTGTCAAGTGATGTTGAGAGGGGGGGACAACACAGACACACAAACACACACATATATATACATATATACCTATGCATATGTATGACGGGCTTCTTTCAGTTTCCGTCTACCAAATCCAATCACAAGGCTTTGGTCGGCCCGAGGCTATAGTAGAAGATACTTGCCCAATGTGACACGCAGTGGGAATGAACCCGGGACCACGTGGCTGGTAAACAAGCTACTTACCACACAGCCACTCCTGCGCCTATATATGCATATATATGACGGGCTTCTTTCAGTTTCCGTCTACCAAATCCAATCACAAGGCTTTGGTCGGCCCGAGGCTATAGTAGAAGACACTTGCCCAAGGTGGCACGCAGTGGGAATGAACCCGGGACCACGTGGTTTGTAAGCAAGCTACTTACCATACAGCCACTCCTGCGCCTATTATTTAAGTTAATTTAATATTTGTTTAATTGGGAGTGTATTGGTCAAGGTGACCTACTCCGGTTCGAAAAATCAGAAATCTGGGAATGCTTTGGAGTAAAAGGTCTCAGAAAATCGATGTTGTACATCAAGTACAAGTCTTTTAGAAAAATAGTTCCTGCTATTCAGATTGAGCTACAGTTTAGACCTGTTGTGAAAAAAAGGTGATCATTGAAGTCTGTTGTTACAGATTAATGAATGCTGTTGCCATGGATTAATAAATTCTGTTGCCACGGATTAATAAATGCTCATGACACAAATCTATGTATAGTACTTAGGTGTTTCTCTCAGAAATTGGTAATTTTTGTCAAGCCCGTTCGCTTGCTATGTGATTGCAGTTTTTATCGTATTATTGTTTACCTCACCTGTCATGCTCTGCTATATTTGTGACATTATAGATTTTATTTTTTCTTTATTCATATCCCTTATTATTATCCATTCTGCTTTTTTTTTTATTGTGCTGTATGCTTTTATTTCATGTTCTCCACCAAATGCTTTAACCTTTATTGATGTTGGTATGTTACCTAATATATATATATATATATATATATATATATATATATATATATATATTCCCTCTGTTAATGTCTCAGTAAGAACTTTTTTTATTTGTTTCCAATACATTTTTCTCCTGAAAGAAGTATTCTCTTGTCTATAAAGCATCTTTATCATCAATGATTTGGTTGATATGATTTGCATAAGAGTTTTTTTTCGTGATTTCTGGAATTCTCTGATTATTTCAACTTTTCTTTCTCTCTTTTATATGAGACTCCTCTTTTAAAAATTTAGCCAGTCTTCCTCTGTCATGGTGAAGATTAAAAATAAAATAAGAAATGCGCCCTTCCGTGCAGCTGTTAGCTTGTATATGTAGCTTGAGCAGTGATATTATTCTAATTGTTAATATAATTATTCGAGGTGGCACAAACGTTAGCATGCCGGACAAAAATGATTAGCGGTATCTCTCCGACTTTATAAGGCGGCGAACTGGCAGAAACGTTAGCACGCAGGGCGAAATGCGTAACCGTATTTCGTCTGTCGTTATGTTCTGAGCTCAAATTCCGCCGAGGTCGACTTTGCTTTTCATCCTTTCGGGGTCGATTAAATAAGTACCAGTTACGCACTGGGGTCGATATAATCGACTTAATCCGTTTGTCTGTCCTTGTTTGTCCTCTCTGTGTTTAGCCCCTTGTGGGTAGTAAAGAAATAGGTATTTGAGGGCGGCGAGCTGGCAGAAACGTTAGCACGCCGGGCGAAATGCTTAGCGGTATTTCGTCTGCCGTTACGCTCTGGATCGATTAAATAAGTACCAGTTACGCACTGAGGTCGATATAATCGACTTAATCCGTTTGTCTGTCCTTGTTTGTCCCCTCTATGTTTAGCCCCTTGTGGGCAGTAAAGAAATAAGAAACGTTAGCACGCTAGGCGAAATGCTCAGCGGTATTTTGTCTGCCGCTATGTTCTGAGTTCAAATTCCGCCGAGGTCGACTTTGCCTTTCATCCTTTCGGGGTTGATTAAATAAGTACCAGCTGAGCACTTGGGTCAATGTAATCAACTAGACCCTTTTCTTAAAGAATTTCAAGCCTTGTGCCTTTGGTAGAGATGATTATTATTAATTATTTGATGAAAACTCTCAGCTTTCTTTTGCTGGGTGTGATGGAAAGGGTCAGCTTTCCACAGCCAGCGTACTATGGTGACACTTGTTTACTGGCCATGCTTCAAGAACTCTGCGAAGAATTCATGCAGTTCCAAGCAATGCTGAGTTTTGAAGGTGTTCTGTCTTTACATTTGTACCAATCTTTTTGAACCAAGTTGGTAGCTGAGTGCTGATACTTCCAAGTGCACCAATTACTATTGGTATCACTTCTACTAAGGCAGCGAGCTGGCAGAAACGTTAGCACGCTGGGCGAAATGCTCAGCAGAATTTCGGCTGCCGATACGTTCTGAGTTCAAATTCCGCCGATGTCGACTTTGCCTTTCATCCTTTCGGGGTTGATAAATTAAGTACCAGTTACGCACTGGGGTCGATGTAATCGACTTAATCCGTTTGTCTGTCCTTGTTTGTCCTCTCTGTGTTTAGCCCCTTGTGGGCAATAAAGAAATAGGTATCACTTCTACTCTCCTCATTGATCAAGTAGTAGTAGTAGTAATGGTGGTGGTGGTCGTCGTGGTCGTGGTGGTGGCCGCGGAGGCGGTTCTTGGTAACGTGCGAGTCAGTCTGCTTTTGTATTTGTATTATAAAATGCAATTTTGAGAAATTTGGGAAGAAAATACTTAGAGACGTTGCGTCAGGAATAGAATTCGAGCGAAGAAAAGATGTATTTTTGCTTCGAACATGAAAGATAATATCGTTTTGTTTTAAAAGTGTTTGCCTAAATCAATAAACAATTACATCAGATACATTACATTAGATTAGCACGAAATGTTCCTGTTATAGAAAGCAACAGTAATAAAAACAAAGGTAACACTACTGTTAGTTTACAAGATCAGAGCACCAAATAGAACTTTGGTATTGATAAGACAAAACCAGCATTAAAACCAGTGAAAGCACTAACAGTTACTTTTGGCAAAGCTGCAGTTGTAATAATGGTAACAACAATCAAAATTTTACCAACAGACATAGAAACAACACATTCTTTTAGTTGAAATAGCTAAGTAGTTTAAATAGCTATCTGCATCGTCTGATGTTGAGAAAGATTTGTGAGAGTTTCAACGTCATTAGATAAATGTAACAGGTTTTCTAAGGAAAAATGTTTGCAGGGGGAGAAAAACTCAAACGAGATAGTTATTGGTTTTTGCTCTTGGGTGTATTTACAGACAAGAAAATAAATCATTTGAATTCGCATGAATATTGCTCCTCACAGTATGAATGTTAATGCTGGGTTATGAACTATATATCATGTCTCTATCTGTTGAGTTATATAAAATTTATATCATTTCTTCTCATCATGGTGAGAAGACGTAATATAAATTGATGGAGAATTATGAATGGAATGTATCTACGAGGAAAATGTCAAGAGTTGAAAATTCTAGTATTGTGCAAGCTTTCAAGAAGGAGCATAGGATTTTGTGATGCTGTACACTTAAGGTTTCCGTTGAAGGAAATATTTCATTCATGAGGTTTTTCTTTGTTGGGAACAGAGCTGTTCTGAGATTTACATTTCAACTACTATAATCTACAAAAATATTCAGGCGCAAGGTTGTTGTGTGGTAAGAAGTTAGCTGCCTAACCACATGGTTCCGGTTTCAGTCCCGCTGTGTGACACTTTGCGCAGGTGTCTTCTACTACAGCCTCGGGCCGACCAAAGCTTTGTGAGTGGACGTGGTGGACAGAAGCTGAAAGAAGCCCATCATGTGTGTGTGTGTGTATGTTTGTGTATGCGTGTCTTTGAGTCTGTGTTTGTCCCTCACAACCGGTGTTGGTTTGATTACGTCCCCGTACCATAGCGGTTCCGCAAAAAGAGACCGATAAAGTAAGTACCAGTCGCGTACTAGGGTCGATCTAATCGACTGACCTCATCCCCCCCCTCCACCCCAAATTTCAGGCCTTGTGCTTATAGTAAAAAGGATTAATAATTAGAGAAAGGATGCGAACTGGTAGAATCGTTAGTGAGTCGGACAAAATCCTTTGCGACATTTTTTCGCGGTTTGTTCTGGCTTCGAATTCCACCGGCTTCGACTTTGTTTTTCATCTTTTCGGGATCGATAAAATAAAAACCAGTTGAGAACTGTGGTGGGAATGGGCGGGGGGGGGGCAAGTAACCGATTAGCACCCAACCAAGCAAAAAAAAAAAAAAAATCACGTCTTGTGTCTATAGTAGAGAAGATTAATAGTTAGAAAGACGGTGACGAGCTAGCAAAATCGTTTGTGTGGGTCGGACAAACTGCTTGACGGCATTTTCTTCGCGCTCTTTACGTTCTGTGTTCAAATTTCGCTGAGGTCGACTTTACCTTTCATCCTTTCAAGGATCCATAAAATAAATATCAGTTGAACACGTGGGTCAATGTTATTGACTTACCCACCCCCCTTGAAGCTGTAGGCATTGTGTCAAAATTTGAAACCATTAACAGTTAGGGAGTTTGTTTTTTTTAGTTTTAAGAAATACAATAATCCCTCGTCATATCACGGTTCACCTATCGCGGTTTATTATTTAAGTTTACGTCGATTCTTCTGTGGTGTTGTTTTGCATTTATAATTTAATAAATATATACAACTTATAAATTTTTTTTTTTAAATATACAGTACATATACATAGGCGCAGGAGTGGCTGTGTGGTAAGTAGCTTGCTAACCAACCACATGGTTCCGGGTTCAGTCCAACTGCGTGGCATCTTGGGCAAGTGTCTTCTGCTATAGCCCCGGGCCGACCAATGCCTTGTGAGTGGATTTGGTAGACGGAAACTGAAAGAAGCCTGTCGTATATATGTATATATATATATATATATATATATATATGTATGTGTGTGTATGTATGTGTTTGTGTGTCTGTGTTTGTCCCCCTAGCATTGCTTGACAACCGAAGCTGGTGTGTTTACGTCCCCGTGACTTAGCGGTTCGGCAAAAGAGACTGATAGAATAAGTACTGGGCTTACAAAGAATAAATCCCGGTGTCGATTTGCTCGACTAAAGGCGGTGCTCCAGCATGGCCGCAGTCAAATGACTGAAACAAGTAAAAGAGTAAAAATAGTAAAAGAGAGAGTACACTACTGTTTCTACTTCGCGGATTTTCACCTGTCGCAGGGGGGTTTGGAACGTAACACCTGCGACAGTCGAGGGCTTATTGCAGATCTCAGTTTAATTTAAATTTGAGCAACCAGTGGCATATTCAATACCATTCACTGTCATAAACTTTGGGGTGGAATATATATATATATATATATATATATATATATATATATATGAGAGAGAGAGAGAGAGAGAGTGGTTTTTCTTTGATGTAGAGGACATAAATATCATTTAGTGAGTTTATTTTTTCAGGTTTATACAGCACGTTCGAAAAGAAAAGCATTGTACACGAATTTCTGACCAACTAGTTGATAACAGAGATGTACTTGCATAGCAAGTGACCTGATCTGAGATCGTGTGCTGGAACGAAAACAATTGCAGCGTGGAAGGTGTTTATAAGCCATTTAAGAAACATACAAAAGCCGTTAGATTCACTTCAACATTTGAATTTAATTTGTCAAAATATTTTCGTCGCTTTGGGCCCGCGACCTGTTGAGATTTTGTCAGTGAACAGGTCACGGTCTCAAAGCGACGAAAATATTTTGACAAATTAAATTCAAATGTTGAAGTGAATCTAACGGTTTTTTGTGTGTTTCTTAAATGGCTTATAAACACCTTCCACGCTGCAATTGTTGTAGTTGATAACAGATCTGCTAAAAGTAAGCAAAAGGAATTCCGTTTAAGAGTAGCGCCGAATTAATAAACAATTTGTTAACTCATATCCTGAAGAGAGTGTGTATACAGTAAGTATGTATAGTAAGATGGATGGATGGAGCAGACCGAAAGATTAACTAGTGGTTCTCATATATATTTCTTTACTACCCACAAGGGGCTAAACACAGAGGGGGACAAACAAGGACAGTCAAACGGATTAAGTCGACTACATCGACCCCAGTGCGTAACTGGTACTTAATTTAATCGACCCCGAAAGGATGAAAGGCAAAGTCGACCTTGGCGGAATTTGAACCCAGAACGTAACGGCAGACGAAATACGGCTACGCATTTCGCCCGGCGTGCTAACGTTTCTGCCAGCTCGCCGCCCTTAGTGGTTCTCATATAGGCTTGATCACTATGCTACTTGTCCTATATTTGGTACTCTATTTCTTTGATCATTAGCGTGAATAACCAACTTTAATGTTCTTTTTTTCTTTCTTTCTATATATTCCAGAGTTTGAAATTCAAGAAAGAACTGCCAACCATGAGATATAAACAACAAATCATCATTGTCTTAACTGCTCTTTTTATGGTATACACTGCTGTTGCTAGACGAAGCGATACTCGTGCACGAAGCAGAGGTGCAGGTGCTATACGTAAACCTCGCGATGGACCTATAGAGGAAGGCATGTGTGACCTTGAGCTGTCTTGCCGCGGAGAAGCAACTGTACCAATAAAGCTGCCGATAAGGGGACCACGTGGACCGGCTGGACTTGATGGCGAGAAAGGAGAACCTGGTACGGCTGGGGTGCCCGGACTTCCTGGTGTCCCTGGTATGTAGACTATTTATTGTCGATGTATATAGATATGAACATTAACTCCCACACGTACAAGTATATTCACAGATGCAGAAATATTATGATGCGTATATATATATATATATATATATATATATATATATATATATATATATTGACGAATAAGTCTATTTGGCATATTTAACCTTTAAATGCTGGCCATTGATATAATTTTTTTTTTTTCGAAAAAACTTTTATCCTATATTAGATGTATATATATAATATATATATATATATATATATATATATATATATATATATATATATAATTATTATTTAAGGGAATAAAATCCAACTTACAAGGAAAAAGAATTCAATCTAGAAATACTAAATCAAATTACACACAATATATTATATATATAAACTATTAGAAAAAAACCCCCACCTTTTATCAATTCAAAATGAATAATTAAATTACACCATCTAGAAAATTACATATAATAGAAATATTAACATTAAAATAACAATAAAATGTAAAGATTAAGTAAATTACAAAAATAATAAATATGTATATAATAGGTAGAAAAAATATATATACATATTTATTATTTTTGTAATTTACTTAATCTTTACATTTTATTGTTACTTTAATTTTAACTTTTCTATTATATGTAATTTTCTAGATGGTGTAATTTAATTATTCGTTTTGAATTGATAAAAGGTGGGTTTTTTCTAATATTTTATATATATATTTAATATATATATATATATATATATATAAACATGTGTACACACATTCAAACGTACATATGTATAATGGGTGTATGATAAGCTTCCCAATCACATGGTTCGGTCTTATTGCACGGCACTTTGAGTTAATGTCCTCTACTATAGGCCCCCCGGGTTGATCAGAGCCTTGAATGGATTTGGTAGACTGAAACTGAAAGAAAACTCTCGTATATGCACATATATATGTATGTGTGTGTTTGTTTCCCCACCGCTTTGTAGCCGGTGTTGATTTCTTTACGTCTCCGTAACTTACCGGTTAGGCCAAAGAGACTGATAGCCTAAGTACCAGACTTAAGAAAAACTAAAGAATGGGGTCGACTAAGCCCTTCAAGATACTTCCCAGCATGGTCCCAGTATGGTCCCAGCATGGTCCCAGCATGGTCCCAGCATGGTCCCAGCATGGTCCCAGCATCGCCTCAGTATCACCCCAGTCTAATGACTGAAACAAATAAAAGAGAAAAGATAAATGTCCCCGACCTTCTTATCGATCCTACACGGCTGATAAAAGAAATGGAAGAAAAATACAATGATTCGTAGAGTGAGAGGAAATTTTGCTGTAAGCATTTTTGCCGAATGAAAATTCGCCGCGAGAATTACATTTTAAATGACCTCATCACGTGTTTTTTAATGTTTTACGTTAAATAAAGACTTACTTATTTAATACTTTTATAAAACATTTTATCATTCTTTTCTTTTAAATTAAAAAAAAATGCTGATATAAGACTGTCGAATATGTCCCGGAGAATTTTTCCTGTTCAGTGAAATTTCTTACTGCAGAATTTCTTATTCAGTGAAATTTCTTACGGCAGATTTTCTTATACAGTGAAATTTTCTTATACAGTGAAAATTCTTACGTCAAATTTTCTTATTCAGTGAAATCTCTTGCGCAAATTTTCCTATTCAGTGAAATTTCTTACGGCAAATTTTCCGGATACAGATTCATAGTTTGCACTCAGAAAACGAAACCTGATCCGAAAGTTAAGAACAGAGTAAACTCCACTAACCTCTCAGAGGTTAGGTGTTAATATTAGAGGTGATAAAGGTTTTTCGTATGCAAGCCGCAGGGCTCGCTCTGAACACTCTAATTTTTTCTGTCAACGCACCGGCTGCCTCAGATATTCGGCGAATATCACTCCCGGTAGAACCGTGCGAGCTGAGACAACCAGAAGTTGGCGGAGTAAATTTTAGTGTTATTTTGTAAATAACGCTGTATAACAGGATTTTTGTCCTTGAGTAGCAACTGTTATTTGCTGTTTACTTGTTCTTACAAAGTATGAAAAATCGTTAATATTTCCATGAAACTTCGCTTTTGTTACATTTATTCAAACCCCAAAGAATCCCTCTCAACACACGGCTATGATGCTCCCCCACTACTCCTGGACATCATCAGAGATACACATACTGACAACCACTTAGGAACATGCTCAAGTGGTTAGGGTCAAGCAACTGGCAAGCAAATCTGTGACATTAAGCAGAATATTTGCTATAACGATGTTTCTGCTTCAACAACTCCGTTCAGAATCTGTTTGAAATGTAATGTAAAATAGGTCATTTTAAAAATATTGATGCCCAGGTTGCAAAAGCAGTTTGAAGGGCGGAGTAGTCTGATTTCTAGATAGAAGCAAATAGTAAATAACACTTGCTGAACGAAGGACAAAAAATAAAATAAAAATGTTGTTACACAGTGTAATTAATAGCGACAGAAGCAGTATCAATACCAGAAGAGCAATTTTTATCTCCAGCTAAACATGGAGGTTGTGTTTAGAACGCACAACACTGCGTTATTTATTTTGAGAGAGACTCTGATATGGACTTGTGGTGCATAAAATCACTCGTATATATATTGATGACAGACGAGAACCGTCTGCTATGGCCGCCGGAAATGTCAAGTCACATGATTTCGCTCTGGTTTGAGCTCTTTCATGAACAGATATCCGGTCGCGTCATAACAGCCGAATCTCCCGTCAACGATATATAGAATACTAGCAGTATCGCCCGGCGTTGCTCGGGTTTGTTTCGACCCTTTAGAATTGGAATTTTTGAAAAGTAAAACTTTTGCATTATGTAGCTTGATATTCTCTTTAAGTGAAAATTTTTCTGGTTGAAATACACCGAAAAATGGCAACACAGCAGTCAAAAAATCATAAAAAATAGGGATTTTCATAGAAAAAAAAGCACCTTTTTGATGTAAATAATTTTTGGTCTTAACATGGTCCGATTTGAATTTTTTCTTCTACGGAATGAAGAGCAAACCTTCTTTTATCATACTTTCAATTTTGGTCAACTTGTGCCGCAGGGTCTCGGAGGAGATAGTATTAGTTGAAGGCTACCAAACCTGCCACACACAGACAACTTCAGCTTTATATATATAGATTAGCGTCTATTCTGGAACTGATGTCGCAAATAACTAGTGAGCTTATTAAAAAAATAATTTATTGCAACAGAATCAATATGAATACTAAAACGTAACCGTTATTTCCCTTGAGAGAACCTCTCCTATGGACTCATGGCGCAGAGGTAAATTTGGTCGTTATTTCTAACACCCATCGAGACACACTCGTTGGCTAAGGCTTTGATATCTGCTACAACCCGGTTATTTTTAATC
>NC_042999.1:22938837-22943837 GCF_006345805.1 Octopus sinensis
ATATTATATTATATATATATATATATATATATATGTATATATATACATGTGTGTGTGTGTTTGTGTGCATATATATGCACACACACACACATGCATCTATATGCATATACTGTATATGTATTTCTCTCTCACTGTATACACACACATACACACACACACACACACACACACATACATACACACACACACACACATATATATATATATATACATATACATAAATGCATTGATACAATCATGCATACTTACATACCCACGCACACACTCATATATTTTTTCATGTAGAAACGAGAGAAAAACTAATGCATGTACAGTATATATATATAGCAATAATTTGAGCCGACGAAATGTATATATATATATGTGTGTATGTGTGTGTGCGTGTGTGTGCGCATATATATGCACGTATATGTAAACACATGCATGTATATCTATACATATATTCGTATGCACACACCCACATGTCTGTATGTGTATGTGTGCGTGTGTTTTATATGTATGCATTTACGTATGCACATCAATATACTGCATAGTGTATATGCACTTATGTAAGCACGTATGTATGTATGTTCGTCTATCTGTCTGTCCGTATATACGTACATATATAGCTTTTGAAGTGATGTGATAAAGTCACTGTTTTACGTAATGCCCTGAATTTTTTTTTTTGTGTTCTTTGTTTATTATTTTCCAAGTTAAGTTCAATAATCGATAAAGCATTACAATACTTCATTTACTAGCACAAACATCCATTTTCAAATTGGAATGTTTCAGCTAAACATTTCATCTCTAAAGACAAATATATTTACTAGTCTGTCGCCATTATTTTCTCTTGATAACAAAGATACAGAGACAGTTAGGATGGGAGAAAAATAGATAGATAGATAGATAGATAGAGAGATAGAGAGAGAGAGAAGAGAGAGAAAGAGAGAGAGAGAATAATTAGAGAGGCCGGGAGAAAGATGGAGAGAATAAGCTTCTGCGGAAGGAAGATAGGTAGGGCTATAGTACAAAGTAGAGATAGTAATGTGTGCTAGAGAGAATTAGAAAAAAAGAGGAGAAAAAGGAAAGAGTGTGTATGAGCATTTGTGTGTGTGTGTGTGGTGTGTGTGTGTGTGTGTGTGTGTGTGTGTGTTTGAGGGAGGAGTGAGAGACTAGAAGTGGAGGAAATGCAAGGAGGAAGTGGAGGATGGGGTTGTAACATTCAGAAGATAGATAAAACAGAAAGAAAGGGTTATGGCCGTAAGAGAGCTGCAGGACTAAAGAGAACGTTATATACATTATTATTATTATTATTATTATTATCATTATTATTATTATTATTATTATTATTATTATTATTATTATTATTACAATTATTTTTATATGAAAACCCACATCTTATTTTGCTGGGTATGCTGGAAAGTGCCATCTGTCCACAACCAGCAGACTAAGGTGACATTTGTTTACTGGTCATGCTTCAAGAACCCTGCGAACAATTCTTGCAGTTCCAAGCAATGCCAATTTTTGCATGGGTTCTATCTTCACACTTGCAACAACCTTTTTCAGCCATGTTAGTAATTGAGTGCTAACACTTCCAAGTGCACCAATTATTACTGGTATCACGTCTACTCTCTTCATTGAAAACAACCTTCTTATTTCCCACTTCAAATTGTCATAGTTGTTTATTTAAAATTTTTTAAAATTTTATTGTTATTGAGTGAGAGAGTCGTGCATGCCATCAAAGTGATACAGGGGTAAAATATACGAAGCCCAGTATACCCATCATGACTACCCGTCTGATAAGGGTACACTAGGCACATGCATCACAACCATGTGTGCGCGACATGGTGATTTCATATCAGGATAAACAGCGCATGACCTTGCAGGTGGGGCCCAGTTAGAATTTTCTTCAGGTCGAGTAGCCCATCCCTCTCCAATGGTCCTTGAATAAGGCTTGTTTAAGGATGGATGTTGAACGAAACACCCATATTTCCAGAGGTGAATTATTCAAACCCCAAAGAATCCCTCTCAACACATGGCGATGATGCTCCCCCACTACTTCTGCTCGTGGTCAGAGATGCACATATTGTCAGCCACTAAGGGACATGCTCAAGTGGTTAAGGCCAAATAACTGACAGGCAAATCTGTTGCTATAGCTCGTCTTTTCTACCCAGATAAAACAAAGTACATGATAACACTTCCAATCAGTTAAGATGAGAAGCCATGAAAGTCACTGCCTGGTACTGCAAACAGTATTATTATTATTATTATTATTATTATTATTATTATTATTATTATTATTATTATTATTATTATTATCATTATTATTATTATTATTATTATTATTATTATTATCATCATCATCATCATTATTATTATTATTATTATTATTATTATTATTATTATTATTATTATATTATTATTATTCAAAAACAGTTTGATTCGGCTCTATGCATCTTAAAGCTACGCAGGTTTCTTGTAGAAACCTGGTTCGGCCAGGCTACATATATATATAGGAAGAAAGAGAGAGAGAGAGGGGGGGGCAAAAAGAATGAGTGAAAGATAGCTATGTTCCATTCCTTGCTAGCAAACAGGAGTAATATGAGAATTAGAAATGGAGAGAAATAGTCGGAGAAAAAGAGCTGGGCGGTTAACACTAGCATACAAGATATATATGTAAAGAGAGATGGAAACAAGTAGTGTGTGAGAGAGAGAGAGAGAGAGAGAGAGAAAGAGAGAGAGGAGGGATAGAATGACAGTAAATATGGCTGAGAGAGAGAGAGAGAGAGAGGCGGAGGAAGAATGAGTGATACATACAGACATGTTACTCTCGGAAATAAGATAGAAAGAAACAGAGAACTACACATGAAGAGAGAGAGGTGAGATTTTAAGAATATAAGAGACAGAAAAATGAATTAACGAACGGTGGGTAGACATGAAGAGAAGTATGTAGGTGTCTGTGTCTGTATTAGAGTCTGTGTTTATGATAAATACAGTATTTCTGTTGGTGTTATATACCTTAATATTTTGAACGAATAGCGATCAATATCAGACGTATCAGGCTACAAGTATCGACTGGTGTCGATATGATTGATTAAAACTCTTGAAGGCGGTGCACCAGAATGGCTGCAGTCCAATGACTGAAACCAGTAAAGGTGTTAAAATAGTATAGAGTAGAAATGATTATATTCGTGGGGCAGGACAACAAGGGCTAATAATAGTAAAAATAAAAGGAGACAAAATAAGAGAACGTTAGAGTAAGACTGAAAGACGCGCGCACACACACACACACATTTTATTTCTTTCAATTATTGGACTGCGGCCATACTGCAGTACTGCCTTGAAGGGTTTTAGTCTAACAAAAGACCTCAGTACTATCATTTTACACTTTAATTTCACGAGCAAGCTGTTCTGTTGATCGAATCAACTGAAACACGCGTCGTCGTCGTAAGCGACAGAGAGCCAAGCCTTTGTGATTACGGTAAGTCCATAGTCGAAGATTTATATAGGAAGTCAGGTCACGGGTAGATCATAGGCAGGGGTACTTATATGCTATTGTTTGGGCTCATTCTCGCTGGTATGTTAGCACAGGCGAAGATTTATATAGGAGGTCAGGTCACGAGTAGGTCATAGGCAGGTCACATTCAGTAGTTGTGTTGAAAGCGTTGCTGGATCTAGTCATATTGCTTTTGCTTGGTAGGTTACTCCAAGGAAAATAACATCACTAGGTGAGACAAGCTGACACTGAATTAGCCTCGTTGATTGACAGGCGACGGTATCGTTTAGAGAATGCGTGGGCTAAGACTACGCGCCTTCATTGGCCAGTTAAAGTTGAGACAGTGTCACGCGACAACTTGCTGGGGATGCCTGCTGTAGCCTAGCGGCAGGTATTTAAAGGGAAATTTGACAAGACAGTCAGTCACCCGCTGACACTCGTTGACGCTACATCGAAGAGGCCAGGGAACAGAAGAAAGAAGAAAGAAGACATGCACCCAACACCAGAGCTGAAGACACCTCCGAAAGGGGGGTGGCTGCCACGTCAAAACGATAGAGGAGTAGGGACCGAAACCGGACGTGGTTCCTCCTGATGGTGTCTTGAGCTAACTGGATCCTATAAAGGAGTTGTTGTGGTAACAGACCACGAAACACGATTGAAATTCCTATATTATGTAGGAAATTTTTGGCTGTCTTTACGCTACTTATGCTATAGTTAGGATCCACTCTCAAGTATGCAAATACATTTGCGATAGGTTACAATTGTCTCGGAGCACGGATCAAAGATATATTAAAATTCAGTGATAGATATTAAACGATCGCATCTTAAACATATTCTCAACAAAGGAAGTGGTTTGTTTTAAAGTACTCGCTTTGCGGATAAAGAGGATTATTATTTAATGCCATTGTAAATTTCAGTGTAATTATATATTCTTCATCAGTAACATGATACAAATAAGTGCTTGTGTAGCTACAGACTTTATACGCATCCTGAGTTCGCAAGCATAGATCTCGCCATATGCATACACATACACACATACATTTCAACTTCATATACGAGCATTTTCATATATAGTGATATACATACGTGCGCGCACATACATACACAATATATATGTATATATATACATATATATCTATATATCTATCTATAAACATATATATAAGTTTGGAAATGTTGACTACCTTGTGTTATGTTTCGATGTCGCTTGATAGAAGATGCAAAGGGTAGATTTCTAGCATTTTCAAATTTATAATTCTCGAAATATTATGTCGATGAAGGAAATGAATTTTTTATAATTCTAATCCAGAAACGCGTCCATAATTAATCGTAGACTGTTTGATTTCATTATGTTTTCTTCTTTTGCCTATGTGAGTTACAAATATTGTTGTTTCTAAATTTTCGGTATGTAGTTAAGCAACTTTTTGCTAAATCTTTAATTATATATACATATATATATACATACATATATATATATATATATATATATATATATGTGTGTGTGTGTGTGTGTGTGTGTGTGTGT
>NC_042999.1:22946337-22953837 GCF_006345805.1 Octopus sinensis
TGGAAGTTGCACAAGTTTGACCCGGTCGGCAGAGCTGCTGTAGAGCTTGGCGACACTCTCGGTGCCAATCGCCCAGTTTCGGTCTCTTTTTGATCCACGTTTGCAGTTCGGTCAGTGAGACGAGCTGCGGGAGTCGCGCCTCACAAACGGCGCCCACACCTGTTCACCGTCGTCGATGAATTTCCAGAGATGTCGCAGTCTCAGCGCATGCCTGCGCATCATCAACCACGGCATGCCCAGTCCTCCATTCAACGGATGTTGACAGCAAATGGACTTCCTCACCATCGGAACGCCACCCTTCCACAGGAAGCGGAAGAGTATGCGTTCCAGTTTGGTGATGGTGGAGTCGGGACAAGGTACGACGGTCAGGCGGTAATCGATGACGGATGCGATGTACGCGTTCGCCACCTCCGCCCGGCCTTTTAGAGACAGCTTTCTCTCGGCCCATGTTTGGCTGAGAGCGACCACTCTACTCGTGATCTCGTCCCAGTTTATCCATTTGGAGGTCCGGACTGAACCAGACCCCGAGCAATTTAACCGGTCCGTCCGTCCAGCGTCCCACTACTGAGCCGCAGTCGGACGGCATGGGCTTGCTTCTCCAGGTGCCGAGTAGCAAACCCACTGACTTTTCCGGGTTAATCTTTGCTCCCGTCACCGTTTCATATTTTCTTAGTGTCTCGCCGACCAGCTCGATGTGCTGGTAGCTCGACACTATGACGGTGACATCGTCCGCATATGCCGACACGCTCGTCCCGCAACCCAGTTCCCGTGGGATGCCCCTCAGTGTCGCCAGCTTCCGCAGTAGCGGCTCGAGAGTCAATACATACAGAAGCGCCGACAGGGGACACCCTGACGGACCGAACGCGTGATGTCAAACGGTTTAGACAGGTGACCGTTCACCCGAATCACCGATCGGATGCCGCTATACAAGGCAGCGATCCAACCGCGGAAGACGGGACCGAAGCCAGCCGCCCTGAGGACGGCCGCCAAGTACCGATGGTCGACCCTATCGAAGGCTTTAGACTGATCCAAATTTATCAGCGCCCCACCCATGCCAGGATCCTTAACTACCCTGTCCACAATGTAGCGCATCAGATGGAGGTTGTCATGTATGGTTCTGCCCGGCACGGCGCATGTTGCGCCCTGGTCGACCAGTTTACCAATGACAAGCGCCAACCTCTCGGCTATTACTTTGGCCAAAAATTTCAAATCTGCGTTGAGCAGAGTGATGGGCCTGAAAATTATCTATAAAATTCCCCTTGTTTGAGTCTTTCTTCAGCAACGTCACTGCACCTCGGCTCACGAAACCGGGGATTCTCCCGTTTTGTTGCCAGTTGCAGTAGACTGATGCCAAGAGGTCGCCAAACAAGTCTGGCATTCGACAATACAGCTCGTAGGGTAAACCATCCAATCCAGGCGACTTATCCCTCGCGCAGCCCGCCATCGCATCCCACACGTCAGCGGCTGTGATGGGACTTTCACAACACTCCCTCTCTTGCCGAGAGCCGCGGCAGGTCGGTCAGGTAGGCACTGAAATCCATCCCTCGTTCCGACCCACCACTCGCACCAAACAGTCGAGCAAAGTGCTGTTGTAAGGCCTCACACATCCTTTCGTGTTCGAGTAAACTGCATCCCTGTTGATCTATTAGAGACCGAATGGTTGATCTGTTGCCACGCTGCGCCTCCGCTACCCGGGCCTCTCGCGCAGCTTCAATCCCTTCGTTCCTTAAGGCACGCATTTTAGCTCTGACGACGCAACCTTCGTGCTTGGCGTTGGCAGCTAGCACGTTGGTTGCGCTGCCAGTGGTAAGTGCCTCTTCTAGTTTCTTAACTAAGTCTCCCTCTACTCTATTTCGTTCTATCGCTAATTCCTTGCTAAACCTAATTGATTCCGATTTTATTGCCATTTTCAGGGCGTACCACCAGCGGTTGTTAACGACCGCTCCCGTCAGCGCCCTCTTAATTAACTCGCTAATCCGGTTCCTGTAAACCTGTCGCGCTAACAGCGACGTGTTCAGTTTCCAGTAACCGGGACCCTGCCTATGTGTTTTATCTAAGTCGAGCGTACACGTAACAAATTTGTGATCTGTGTAGCTGACTATTTTAAATTGTGGACATCCTACACTATCCCTATCCGCTGTCCTGCATAGAATTCTATCTAGATAAGATCTCGACGATCCGACGCGGTTTGTCCAAGTCCACGTTGGCACGTTCGGATGGTCGAGTCGGAACCTGTCAGACAAATGGAAACGTCTGAGCAGGTCTTTGAGGCTCTTACACCCCCTTCTATTCCTATCCCTTCCCACATAATCTAGATGCGTGTCCAAGGTAGCGTTCCAATCCCCTACTAACAGTAAAGGTCTAGACGTACCCAGGAAAACCTCTAGACGTCTGAAGAAATCCGCCCGACCCGTTAAGGACGGTGCATAACTGCCATCAGAGGAATGCACACCCATTTCTGCCATCCACGTCCAAGACAACCAGCCTACCCTCCGGGTCTAGGAATATTGCTCTTACTTTTACCTTTAGACTCTTTCGAAAAAGCACCGCAGTACCTCCACCACCCATGTTCGGCAGACAGGGAGAAAAATAAATGTCAAATTGAGTCTGGTTTCGCTGATAGCTACTATATCCACGTCCAGTGACTTGATGTCGTTTAGAAGGTAACCTTGCTTCCAAGCCGACGCCAAGCCACGCGCATTCACACAACCTAATTTAAGCATACTTGACAATTACGAAAATTGTGTTTTACACACTATATTAGAAGAGACAAGAGGCAAGAAGTGAGGTCACTTACTCATTTTAAAGTTTCATTTTTTTCTTCTTCTTTTGTATCGTTTTTGATGAGGTGTTTGTATAGTTTTTCGACAGGTATCGTTGATACCCGCCTACCGCATTCGGAAATAATGTTTCAGTATGTGGTGTTGTGCTTGTGTTATGTGTAAAATTCTGATGTGTTTCGGTGGTGTGGTGTGCGGATGATTGTTTGTCTTAAAATCATCTCACAGACGACCATGTTAGATTTGATGTAGTCCATTAATTCTTTATTGTCTGTGTCTATTGCAGTTAGTTGGTGTGTGGTTTTACGGGTTCATTACTTTTTTGATTGTCTAGGGGAATGTTGTCCTGAGTGAGATATCTCCCTGCTTTAATTCCTTGTTTGGTGGATTTTTTGGATCTTTTCTTTTACCCCTGTGGCTATTTGCCATTCCGTCGAACTTTCGTCGTCCGAGGTATCAGTATGGGGTAGAGGAAAAAGAACAGGATCACTATGTATGCTTGTATAAATTGTTGATGTTTGTTTGTGCGGTGTTTGTGTTGTTGTGGTGTTAGGGGTAGCATTTGTCTTCTCGTCAGTGTTTCTGTCTTTTTATTGTCGTCCTGGGTGTGGGTGTGGGTCGATTTTTTGAAGATTCAACAAGTTTAATTGGTTGTGACGTCAACGGTGATTGTGTGTTGGTACTGTTTTTCTTGGTGATGTTGTTGGGGTTTGTTTGTTTTCTTGGCGTTGTTCCATAATTGAGTGTGTTGGTGTTGGTGTTGGCAACAAAGGGATTTTATTGTTTTTCTTGATTGTTCTGTACCAGATCGCACTTGGCAATCAAATGTTCGGGGCTGCCACATTTGTAGCATCTAGGCTTTTTGCCTTCTGCCATAACATATAGGCATTGCCCATTCTCCAAGTATATCTTGTCGGGTAGGCTCTCGATAGAGGCCCCCTCAATCTGGATGGTCACAACTACTGTTTTTCCACCCCAATTGTCGTTTAGGTACACGGCTGTTTCTAGAATATTGATCTTTTTCAAGTGGTAACAGATTGCCCCTGTATCCATTTGTTCGGCATATCGGGGGGTACATTTCTGATAGTAATTCTACTCACCCTCTGGTTTTATAATAAGGGACCATGATGATTTCATCATTTCCCAGAGACTCAGTAGAGTGAGCTTTTGCCACTTCTGGTTAGGGAAGCGGACCACTACTGTGTTAAACTGGGGACCCCAGTTTATATACTCTTTTTCTTTCATATATTTTTTAAACATTTCTCCACATCAGTTTGTAATCTGTTCATTTGGTTTTTTGTTTTTTCTAATAATTTTATATACAATTGTCTTATTTTCTATTTCTTGTTTTATATGTTGAGGTGTATGCAGGACTAAATCTTGTCCACGGGTTGTAAAGAGAGCTCTTGTTTCTATGAGCTCTTCATTTGTGAATGTAACAATCCCTTTTTCTGGCGAAGAATATCTGCGAAATTTACTGTTGTTGACTTTTTTGTATTGGCATCTTCACTATTAGATAGTTCATTTTTATTGTGGTTGTGTGTTGCTGTTGTTTTTGTCAATAGTTTTCGTTTCAGTTTTATTTTATCATTTATGTTGGTCGTGTGGTAGTGGTGGTGGTGGTGGTGGAGGTGGTGGTGGTAGCAGTTGTTGTCTCGTGGTTGCTGTTGTTAGTGGTGGTGGTGGCGTTGGTGACAGGGCTGTTAACGCACGTGGTTGCAGCGTTCCTTTCACCGAATTTCACGTTGGCATTTTCCGTGCGAACGTTCTTTTTTTTCTGTCGTTTCCAGACTAGGAAAATGTTGTTCCAAAAAAGAACGCGACCAGCGTTCAACAATAAATTTCTAGACATTTCTAATGTCGAGAAGAAAATAACAGAAATGAAATGGGGTCGAAACTGCCCTAGGGGCGAATTCCTCCCTTGGAAAAGCACTCAAATGAAAGTTGGTTGCCTTACACACCTATTTGCAAAAATCTACACAAAAATTGGCCTATAAATAGTCAAAATAAATGATACCTTCGGAGCTGAAACGACATCACATCCGTCAATAGATGATAGATAGATAGATAGATAGATAGATAGATAGATGGCGGATAGATATATAGATAGATAGATAGATAGATAGATAGATAGATAGATAGATAGAAGATAGATAGATAGATAGATAGAGATAGATAGATAGATAGATAGATAGATAGAAGATAGATAGATAGTAGATAGATAGATAGATAGAGATAGATAGATAGATAGATAGATGAAGATAGATAGATAGATAGATGATAGATAGATATAGATAGATAGATAGACGGATGGATGGTTAGTTGCGAAGTTTGATAAACCGAAGTCATTTTACAGTTTGAATAAGCAAGGCTTCGATGTAACTGTCGAACTTTTCGATGTGAAAATAAAATATGCTGCTACACAGAAAGGTATTGAGAGTTATAACGTTTGGCTGTTCTTATATATATATAACTAAGCTTTAAAATAAATATTGATATATGGACGCGTGTCCTTGTGTGTGTATGCGCTTGTATGCGCGTGTATGCGTGCGTGTATGTGTCTGTGCGTATGGGTGTGTGTATGTAAGTATGTATCTACACACGTATTCATACACCCCCACACAGATATATATATATGTGTGTGTGTGTGTGTGTGTGTGTGTGTGTGTGTTTGTATATATTTATATTCACATACTATCAAATGCATATAATGTATATAATTATATATATATATAATATATATATATATATTTTAAATGTATGTAATATAGATATACACACATTATATTATAAATATATTATATATATTATTATATTAGTACATGTATGTATATATAAATAATATATATATAAATATAATATATATAAATGTATATACATATATAAGTGGATATAATATATAGAAATACGTATATATATATATACATACATACATATATACATACATACATGCATGCCTACATACATACATACACACAAACACACACATACACACACATATGGAGTGTGAATTAGTTAGAGAAAAGGTGGAGATAGATACATCAAAAGAAAAATGAAATATCAGAATTTAGGAAAATCAATGGTATTCATCACCATACATCTATGTGTGCATGCGCATATGTGGTGTAAATATATATATATATATATATATATGTATGTATATATATACACGTACACACGTACACGTCTCTACAAATATTGGTATTTAGTTGATGGTATTGATGGTGTATTTATGCAGTTCTGTAAAGTATCAATTTGCGTACGCTTGTACTCGTTTATTCACAGATAGACACATTGACGATACTTACAACACGCACAAATGCCCTCCCGACACACATTTTCTCTCTCTCTCTCTCTCTCTCTCTCTCTGCCTGTCTCTGTCTCTGTCTCTCTTTCTCACCGCCATCCACACACATACACTATAGACAGAACCATCCGCATGTACACACATAAAATATCATTAAAATCTTTCTCATACAACTTAGAAGACAGACAAATAATAGGTTAGGTATGTAAAATAAATATTCTGCATAAGAGATTTTATACACGAGACTTACCAAACGTAGAACCGTTATTATTATACCTTCCTCATTACCTTTATTGTAATTATAACATAGGCAACGAGACTAAATGGTTGTTGTTGGTGGTGGTGTTGTTGTATAGCCTCAATCAACCCTCTTTGACCATACTTATTATCAAAGATATCTCGTCATATTATTTTCCCAGACATATCTTAATATAAGGCATTATCCAAAGTGTCCTTCCCACTACCAACCTATATATTATATATATATATATATATATATATATATATATATATATATATATATATATATATATATATATATATAGATTTATATATATATATTCATATCTATCATTCGCCATGATAGATCGCTAGCCACTACACATTCTTTATTTTCTCTCCTTGTTTCTTTCTGTGGAAGAGCGTAGGCTCGAAACGTTGAAGACTTTTTCACTTCTCGAGCGTTAAAGTAAAACGTTTGTTTGTTGTCTACACCATCTGTCTTCGTCTTTGTTTTTTGCGAATTGTTTCCAAATTTGGTATATGGATTAAGTTTTGTATACTAATTCTTAAAATGAAATTCATTTTCTTATAAATTCATAACTAAAAAGTTATTAGCTCTTGACTCTTTACTCTTTTACCTGTTTCAGTCATTTGACTGTGGTCATGCTGGTGCACCGCCTTTAGTCGAGCACATCGACCCCAGGACTTATTCTTTCGAAGCCTAGTACTTATTCTATCGGTCTCTTTTGCCGAACCGCTAAGTTACGGGGACGTAAACACACAAGCATCGGTTGTCAAGCGATGCTGAGGGGATAAACACACAAACACACACACACAAACACACACGCACACACACACATATATACATATATACGACGGCCTTCTTTCCGTTTCCGTCTACCAAATACACTCACAAGGCTTTGGTCGGCCCGAGGCTATAGGAGAAGACACTTGCCTAAAGTGCCACACAGTGGAACTGAACCCAGAACCATGTGGTTTGTAAGCAAGCTACTTACCACACAGCCACTCCTGCGCCTTTTTGTAATTTGTTGATTACAATCAATTTGGAGGTTACACACCTTGTGCGCATGCGCAACATCTTTGGTTGCTATGACAAAAAAGTAAAAGAGTAAAAGAGTAAATCTTAATCCATATCCCAATTGTATACTAATTATGAAAATGAAATTCATT
>NC_042999.1:22961337-22968837 GCF_006345805.1 Octopus sinensis
TCAATCAAATACTGGTTACATTTAAGCGACTGTATCTGCAAATGTCTTCCAACACGACATTTACAGTCTTGTACATATGTTAGAAATTATTATTGTTATAAATCAAATTCTCCGAATCCTACACAAGCTGTTTGGATCACTGACTAAGCCAAATGGATTGTTATAATTCTGCTGCTTGACATGCACGAAAATATCAAATATACTAAGCAGCTGTACCTAACAATCTAGTAATAATAGGTTGTTTAGTAGCGTCATATTGCATCATATATTACGCTGGTGAAGGCGGCGAGCTGGCAGAAACGTTAGCACGCCGGGTGAAATGCGTAGCCGTATTTCGTCTGCCGTTGCGTTCTGAGTTCAAATTCCGCCGAGGTCGACTTTGCCTTTCATCCTTTCGGGGTCGATAAATGAAGTACTAGTTACGCACTGGGGTCGATATAATCGACTTAATCCCTTTGTATGTCCTTGTTTGTCCCCTCTATGTTTAGCCCCTCGTAGGTAGTAAAGAAATATATATATTACGCTGGTGAATTGGATCAATCGTTACAGAGGTGGCTAAAAGCTTTGGCAGGATAACACACGGTTTATGTTGCAGGGTTCGAATCCTGCCGAAATCAACTTTTCTTCTCGTCGCTCCAGGATCAATAAATTAAAGTACTGGTCTGGGGCGGTGGATTGCAAGGTTTGTTAGAGCTTCGTACAAAATATTTTGTGGCATTTGTATCGGATCTTTATGCTATGGGTTCGAATCCTGCCGAAATCAACTTTTCATTTCGTCGTTCCAGGGTCAATAAATTAAAGTACTGGTCTGGGGCGGTGGGTTGCAAGGTTTGTTAGAGCTTCGTACAAAATATTTTGTGGCATTTGTATCGGATCTTTATGCTATGAGTTCGAATCCTGCCGAAATCAACTTTTCATTTCGTCGTTCTAGGATCAATAAATTAAAGTACTGGTCTGGGGCGGTGGGTTGCAAGGTTTGTTAGAGCTTCGTACTAAATATTTTGTGGCATTTGTATCGGATCTTTATGCTATGAGTTCGAATCCTGCCGAAATCACTTTTCATTTCGTCGTTCTAGGATCAATAAATTAAAGTACTGGTCTGGGGCGGTGGGTTGCAGGTTTGTTAGAGCTTCGTACAAAATATTTTGTGGCATTTGTATCGGATCTTTATGCTATGAGTTCGAATCCTGCCGAAATCAACTTTTCATTTCGTCGTTCTAGGATCAATAAATTAAAGTACTGGTCTGGGGCGGTGGGTTGCAAGGTTTGTTAGAGCTTCGTACTAAATATTTTGTGGCATTTGTATCGGATCTTTATGCTATGAGTTCGAATCCTGCCGAAATCAACTTTTCATTTCGTCGTTCTAGGATCAATAAATTAAAGTACTGGTCTGGGGCGGTGGGTTGCAAGGTTTGTTAGAGCTTCGTACAAAATATTTTGTGGCATTTGTATCGGATCTTTATGCTATGAGTTCGAATCCTGCCGAAATCAACTTTTCATTTCGTCGCTCCAGGGTCAATAAAATAAAGTACTGGTCTGGGGGCGGTGGGTTGCAAGGTTTGTTAGAGCTTCGTACAAAATATTTTGTGGCATTTGTATCGGATCTTTACGCTATGGGTTCGAATCCTGCCGAAATCAATTTCGCTTTTCGTCCTTCCGGGTTCGATAAAATAAAGTGCTGATCTAGGGCGGTGTATCAGAAGAGTTATTGGAACGTTGCACAAAATTTATTGTGATATTTGTATCGGATCTTTATGTTAAAAGGTCGAATCCGGCCGAACTCAATTTGGTCTTTCATCGTTCCGGACTCGATAAAATAAAGTACCAGTCAAGGGCGGTGGATTAGAAAGGTTGTTAAAGTATCGTACAAAATGTTTCATGGTATTTGTATCGGATCTTTATGCTATGAGTTCGAATCTAGCAAAGGTCCCTAATGCATTTCGTTCTTTCGGGTTCGATAAAATATACTACTAATGAAAGTATTGGAGTGCAGTCGTTACCCCTTTAGTTGACGCTCGAGTCAAGAGCGAGAAAAGTGGAGGGGATCTGTGTCCAGCCAACAGCATGGGGACTCAAAACATGAGCGAAGATATGGCTTATGCTACTGCTAAACCGTATTTCATTGCCAATTATATGCAGTTTATCTCAAACTTTTGCCTTTAGTGAAGCACATAGATTTCAAAGTAGCTCTTATTTAAAAATCAAGGTTACGATATCATTTTCCTTCACAATATGTTCCTTCGCTGCTTCCATAAGTGACTCTTAATATATGTGATAACTATAAGGCTTGCAAATACCTACTGAGTCATTTTAAAGTCCACGATCTATAAAGAGCACAAGCTAAAAGGTTTCAGTAATGTGTTCGTTGGTCAGGCGGAGTTTTGTATGTCAAGTACACGTCTTTTTGAATGCATCCTCTCTTCATTTCATTTAGCTGAGTATGACTTGAAGGAGATGTATGTGTACACATACGTACATACATACATACATACATATACATTTACATGAATATATACACACACAAACACACACACACACACACACACACACACGCGCGCACACACGCGCACACACACACACACACACATATATATATATATACATATATATTCACACATATACACATATGCATATATATATATATAATATATACACTCACATATATGCATATATATACATATATATGTTTATATATATATATATATATATATATATATATATATATATATATATATATATATATACACATGCATATATAGGTGCAAGTGTAGCTGTGTGGTAAGCAGCTTGCTTATCAACCACATGGTTCCGGGTTCAGTCCCACTGCATGGCACCTTGCGCAAGTGTCTTCTACTATAGCCTCGGGTCGACCAAATCCTTGAGTGGATTTGGTAGACAGAAACTGAAAGAAGCCTACGGTATATACGTACATATATATGTATGTGTGTGTATATCTTTCTGTGTCTGTATTTGTCCTCCTAACATAGCTTGACAACTGATGGTGGCCTTGTTACGTCCCCATAATATAGCGGTTCGGCAAAATAGACCGATAGAATTAGTCCTAGGCTTACAAATTCCTTGGGTCGATTTACTCGACTAAAGGCAGTGCTCCAGCATGGCCGCAGTCAAATGACTGAAACAAATAAAGGTAAAAGAGTAAGAGTATGCATATATATGTATATATATACATATATATCTATATAGGGCATATATATATACAATGCATATATATACTTATATATGCATATATATACACATATATATGTATATGTATATTTATGCATATATATGTATATATACACATATATACGTATATATATGCATATATATATATACATATATATGTGCATAAATATACATATACATATGTATAGACATATATATATTCATATATGTGTACATGCATATATACATATAACATATATATGCATATATGTATATGTATATATATGCATATATGTATTCATACATATATATATATTCATACATATATATATTATATATATATATATATATAATATATATATATATATATATAATATAATATATATATATATACATATTATATATATATATATATATATTCATATATATATATATATATATATATATATATGATATATATATATAATATAATATAATATATATATATACATATATACATGTATACATACATATATATATATACACGTGTTTGCGTGTGTGTGTGTAGGTTGGTATCTATTCCAGTAACAAAACAGAGAACGACTGGAAAGTCCGTTGTTGCATTGTTGCAGATCTGCTACATTAATTTTGATTAATGAGGCAGGCCACAGAAAGTGATTTTTCTACAGTCGTTGTTTTAAGACAGACTCTCAAGGTGACCTCACTATTTCTTACGACTAATAAACATTCGATATAACGATATGGTAACGATTAAAAAAAATGCAAACTATCGTTTTCTTATTTAAAAGCAATCTTAGGTATTGTTGCACTCACATTTGAATGTCTAAATACAAAATTTGTACGTTGGTATGTGGTTAAGAAGCTCGCTTTTAAACTAAATGGTTTCGTGTTCAGTTCCACTGCGTGGTAATTTAGGCTTATGTTTTCTATTATAGCCCAAGGCCCCACAGTACTTTTTGGGTGAATTAAGTATATATATATATATTATATATATATATATATTATATAATATATATATATATATTCTTTTATTTTTCAGCGGCCATGCTGGAGCACCGCATTTAGTCGAACAAATCGACCCCAAGACTTATTCTTTGTAAGCCTAGTGCTTATTCTACCGTTTTCTTTAGCCGAATTGCTAAGTTATGGGGACGTAAACACACGAACATCGGTTGTTAAGCGAGGGTGGGGGACAAACACAGACACACAAACATACACACGCGCACACACACACACGCACGCACATATATATAATATATATATATGTGTGTGTGTGTTTGTATTTATTTATAATGCGTGTGTGTCTTTGTATTTGTGCTTGTCCCCCACTACCAGTTGATAACCGGTGCTGGTTTGTTTATATCCCTGTCATAGCGGGTCGGCCAAGAGACCAAGAATGGAAGTACTAGATTTCAAAAAAATAAAAAATAAATAAAAAATAAGTATTTGGGGCTATCTGTCCGACTAAACCTTTCATGGCGGTACTCCAGCGTGGCCACAGGCTAATGTCTGAAACAAGTAAAAGAAGAAAGATTAAAGATATAGCACCTCACGGCAACCCAGTCGAAGCGATATCGTGCAGCCGACTGAAGGGTCACGAACGGATGGCTTCTCAGCGTTTCAATGCCGTGTCCGTAGTCAAAATCCATTTCACTCAAGTCCAATTGAAATATAGTTCAAGAAATTATAATAGGCATAATCTTATAATAATTCTGCTCGTCACTCCGTTACTTAGCCCGTCCGTAACGCTTCCATGTGATCAGTCGAAGGTAACGGGGAGAAATAGGAGGGGTGGCGGAGAGATGTGTGTGGAGGGGTGTGGAGGGGATGAGAGGAAGAGGTGATGGTGAGTGAAATGTGTAATTTTCTTTTTTTGAACTAAGTTTATTTTTCCTCCGTTACTCAGCCCGTCTGTAACGCTTTCGTGTGATTTGTTGAAGGGAAAGGCGAAGAGCGAAAGAAAAAGGAGAGAGAAGAAGAAGGTAAGGTGAAGAGTAAGCGAGAAAGAGTGAGAGTGTTGTGTATTAAGTCTATAAAATTGTGCATAAAGTATATAAAGTGTATATATAAAGTACATTAAGTAATCATCATATTCCAATTTCTTTCACATTTCAATGAGTAGCAGATGAGCGACTATCTTTTGATACAGGCACAACACAGGCTACGCTTCCAGGTTTTTTAGATAAACATTTCAGAAATAACCCAATAAGTTTAGCAAAAATTCTGTGAAATATTCATTGGTCCCACTTGTCAGTATTAATTTGGGATTAAAAGTAAGACGGTGAGCAAAATGCTTAACGGTATTTCATCTGTCTTTACGTTCTGAGTCCAAATTCCGCCGAGGACGACTTTGCCTTTCGCTGTTTCAATTCCCAGACCGGGCGTTGTGAGTGTTTATTGAGCGAAAAACTTTCGGGGTCGATTAAATAAGTACCAGTTACGCACTGGGGTCGATGTAATCGAGGTCGATGAAATAAGTACCAGTTGAACACTGGAGTCGGTGTAATCGACTAAATCCCTCCAGCTGCATTGCTGGCCTTGTGCCAAAATTTGAAACCGATTTGGGTAAAAAGTGCAATAGACCTGATGTAGTTCGATCCTCGAACTACACATCTCTCGCTTTCTAAAGAACTATATTACCAATTATACTACAGAGTACTTACCGTTTATAAATTGTTTCTACTATTGTCACTGCATTATTTTTCTCTTTAATCTCTTTCAGATATTTAGTCATTCACTAGCGTTATCAGAATAAAATTATTCTACTAATTGCCCAACATTACATTAAAAATATTAGCATCCAATTAATTTGTAGTCGAAGGAAATTTCATTAATGATTACTTGTTTTCCTGCTGATATGAAAAATTTTAATCTTGTACCCTGTGATTTCCACGATTGATTTGATGGATCTTGTATCGGTTTGGACAGAACTTCATATAATGATATCAGTGGTTAAATATTCTACTGACATCAAAATAATTTTTTTTAATTCTCGTAGGAGTGGCTGTGTGGTAAGTAGCTTGCTTACAAACCACATGGTTCCGGGTTCAGTCCCACTGCGTGACACCTTGGGCAAGTGTCTTCTATTATAGCCTCAAGCCGACCAAAGCCTTGTGAGTGGATTTGGTAGACGGAAACTGAAAGGAGCCCGCCGTATATATGTATGTATACATATATACGAGTTGCCGATTCGTATAATGGTGCAAGTATTATGTTATGTAATAAGAAATAGCAAAATGCTTAGATTTTAAATCATATATTCCATCCATTGACCCGGTTGTGATTCAATGTACTAGTTCTTTTGTGTAAGTACTGATCGCTCATATGCAGCCAATCGTCACTCGTAAACCCGTGTTTTAGTAACATGCACCCTGCTTTCGTGAATTGCTTAAAGTGCCTATAAAATCACCTGCAAACATAAATACCCCTCAGTCCCTTTCCTTTGACTTATTAGAACACCCAGCTCCAGAATCTGTCAGCTGATGAGAAAAATACGCGCTAGTAAGTCGGTTGCTATCTCTTACAGCTCAGTAGACTGGGTCAACAGGAATTGAAGTGCCTTGCTCAAAGACACACCGCACCAACCAAACCGGAAGCTGAACCTACGACTTAATGGTCCTCAGCCAACAATCTAACCACTTGGCCACGCGCCTTCACATAGCTTGTATCACCGTAACGTATTTCATTAGTTTGTAGGATTTAATTAATATCCTGCATTGTGTTCTCTGTGGAGGCACTTGGCTTAGTGGTTAGCGTGTTGGATTCATGAACGTAAGATTGTGGTTTCGATTCCTGGAGCGGGGAGTTGCGTTGAGCTCTTGAGCAAAACACTCTATTTCCCGTTGCTCCACTCCAAGCTGCCAGTGAAAACGAGTAATCCAGCGACTGACTGGCGTCCAGTCCAAGGAGGAATATATACGTCGCAAAACTCAAGAAACCGGCCCTATGCCCCATACGGAGAACGAGGGCTAAACATTGTCTTCTGTTTGGTGAGGAACAGGCCTTTACTTGATAAACCTAGGTTACATAATGGTGAAGTCTTTGTAGTGACGCCATCTTGGAAATCTCCAGCACGCATGCGCAGAGTTGGAGTCTTCAGGGAGGCCTGCCGGAAGTTCCCTCATGCGCAGAAAACTAGCAGCAGCGAAATTCCCTCGTAGCGTCCTCTTGAACGCCGGAAGCTGAACAAGACTGTCGCGTTTTATCAGCTCTCTCAAGCTGCTGCCTCGTGGCGTAGCTCCGCTATGCTTGAACGGACAGGATTAGGCTCACTCCACTTGACTACTGCGATAAGCTCTGAGGCTGCCGATTCGCCCAAAAAGAAGAGATGTATAT
>NC_042999.1:22976337-22978837 GCF_006345805.1 Octopus sinensis
TGTGTATTCTTTTATTCTTTTATTCTTTTATTTGTTTCTCTCAGTTGACTGCGGTCATGTTGGAGCACCGCCTTTAGTCGAACAAATCGACCCAAGGACCTTTTAAAAAGAAGGCAATTTTAAGCCACTATTTCTGTATAGAATAGTAGTAACTATCAAATTCCATCCATATACGAGACCCAACAGCAAGATACGAGAACTATAAATTGCCTGTTATTTCTTAACTCACTTTTTTTCCCCAATTTAAGATGCCGCAAGCAATTATGGTTTCTGATCAGAGTGAGACTAAAACTTTAGTACCAACTGATTGACAAACCAGACACGTTTTTATCTTCTTCTCAAAGACCTTATTATTTGATTTGGATATATTTATGTAAACTAATTTTCATCTTCTCATTGTAAAACATTTTATTACCTGAATGTTTTATGTAAACTATTTTTTGACTCATCACAGAGGATACGCAAAGCCTCAAACATTTTCTTGTCATATATATATATATATATATATGCCATGTTGGACCATTAGCCCCTACACGCAATTTTTTTCTCTCCTTGTTTCTCTCCTTGTTTCTTTTCTGTGTATCTTTCTGTGGAAGAGCGTAGGCTCGAAACGTAAAAGACTTGTTTTATTTCTATTCCTGAGCGTCATACTAATACATTGTTTGTTTGTACTCCACCTGTCTTCATCTTTTGTTTATTTTCGTAAACCTTCCCGTTATATATATATATATATATATATATATATATATATATATATACAGAACCTACATCATAGTAATTCAATTCATAGTGAAAAATATTATCTATAATAAAATATAAATTTAAATATATTATTAATATTGTACAAAAAATTACTATACTTTTATATATTGTGAAATTTGAAAGAAAGAGACCTCAATATTATGTAAACAGAGGAAATTTATCTGTAAAATAATATGTGACAATTATACAAAAGCCAAGATAAAACTCTGAGTTTCGGATGCCGACGTAGAAATCCACAACACCATCTCTTCGGTTATCTGGAGAAGGTGTAGATTTCCACCTCGGCATCCGAAACTCAGAGTTTTATCTTGACTTTTGTATAATTGTCACATATTATTTTACGGATATATATATATATATATATATATATATATATATATATATATATATATATATATATATATCCGTAAAATAATGTGACAATTATACAAAAGTCAAGATAAAACTCTGAGTTTCGGATGCCGAGGTGGAAATCTACACCTTCTCCAGATATATATATATATATCCGTAAAATAATATGTGACAATTATACAAAAGTCAAGATAAAACTCTGAGTTTCGGATGCCGAGGTGGAAATCTACACCTTCTCCAGATAACCGAAGAGATGGTGTTGTGGATTTCTACGTCGGCATCCGAAACTCGGAGTTTTATCTTGGCTTTTGTATAATTGTCACATATTATTTTACAGATAAATTTCCTCTGTTTACATAATATTGAGGTCTCTTTCTTTCTTTTGTTATCTTACCGTTTTTACCAACACACACACACACACACACACCACACACACACGCACACACACACACACATATATATATATATATATATGTTCGTATGTATGCATATATATATATTTTTAAGGTCTATTTGCAGGTACACCATCTAAGGCCCGCATCAAAGTCGCCTTCTCTGTGGGCCTCATGAAAGATCTTGGTCCAATAACTAAAGACCAGGAGATACTTTGGGACAGAGTTTTTTCCAATATTGGAGAGTCATATAGCATTAAAAACGGTCGGTTCGTTGCTCCCCATAACGGAACATATAAGTTCGATGCAGCTGTTGCTGCTCGAGGCGGCCAAAAGGTAATTCGATTATTTCTATCTCACAGTCTTTTTGCTCGTCTATCTATTTCTCTATCTATCTGTCTGCCGGTCTGCCTGTCTGACTGTCAATCTGTCTGACTATCTGTGCATCTGTCTCTCTTTCTATCTATTTAAGTGTCTGTATGGCTGTCTGTCTGTCTATTTATCTATCTATTTATCTATCTATCCCTGTCTATCTAGCTATCCCTCTGTCTATCTATCTATCTATCTATCTATCTATCTATCTATCTATCTATCTATCTATCCTTTTATCTATCTATCTATCTATCTATCTATCTATCTATCTATCTATCTATCTATCTATCTATCTATCTATCTATACTTCTAGCTATCTAACTATCTATCCTTCTATTTACCAGTGTATGTATCTCTCTATCTACCTATCAATCTATTCTATGTATCTATCCTTCTATCTATTTATCTATCTATCTATCATTTTATCTATCTATTTATCTATCTATCTATCTATCTATCTATCTAAAAGCACCCAAGATGCTAAGTGTGGGTGTTAAACCTGATGACGGACATCTGCTCTCTCTCCTTCACACACACACGGACACACACACACAATGTCTCTCTCTCTCTCTCTCTCTTTCTCATTACCTTTCTTTCTCTCTCTCCCTCTCTCTCTCTCTCTT
>NC_042999.1:22983837-23006337 GCF_006345805.1 Octopus sinensis
GTTAATTGCTTTCCATCTTGGAGTAATATGCATTAAGAATGTATGTGCCATATATGGACAGATAAAACGTCACGAGGCATTTGAGAGAACAACATATTTCTCTTATCATTGAAAACGTTCTGAGTACAAGAATAAAACTGCAAATAAGGAGAGAAAACAATGCGCAAAAGCAATAAGAAGAAAAATTATAATATCAACAGAATTATCGTTGTCTACTGTTGCTGTTTAAATGACTAGTAACTGCTTCGGTTATTTCTATCATTCATAAAAACCATTTTCACCTAGACATCATGACGAACGGCCTCGGCGACCATGACGTTCGCGACTACAACGACGACGATGAAGACGAAGATGGTGGTGGCGGTGATAGTAGTGGTGGTGGTAGGAGGTGGTGGTGAGGTTGTCAGCAACGACAAGGACGACGAAGATGGGCATGCTGACGACGATGGTGCATTACCATCGTCATGAGGATGCTGATGAGGATGATGATGATGATGATAATGATGATGGTACACCGCCACCATCATGGCGATAATGATGACAATGATGATGATGATGATGATGATGGTAATCGTGTTGATGATGGTAATGATGATGACAATGATGATGATGATGATGATGATGATGATGATGGTAATGGCATTATCTGTAGATAAACTTCATAGTGTTTAAACTGTTAACAAGAAAAACAAACAAACCTACAAAAACAAAACACTGTACAATGATGTGAAAACAAAAGAAGAAAAAAAAAACAAAAGAAAAGAGCAAAATGACGTAAACAGTAATTATAAAACAAAAATTGTAATTAATTTAATTACAAAATACTTGGACGTTATTATATACAAATTTACAGCAGTAATGAGGTTATACTTAATTTTACACCTAAGTACATTTTGGTCTTTCGGTTGTGAAAATTCAATATATGTAGAATTATAGATTTCATACACTCAAAGAGTAAGAATCGACACATAGTTAAACCAACGCAAAATATGGAAAAGCGATTAACAGAACTATTGTAAAATAGACAGATAGTTCGTCTATTATTTCCATGTAGTATGAAGCCATAAAAAGGCTATATATGCGTATACATATATATATATATATAGAAAATAGTAAAAAGTGACATACCAACTTTCTCACCTATATATATATATATATATATATGTATGTGTGTGTGTGTGTGTGTATGTGTGTGTGTGTGTGTGTATGTAAGCAGTAACTCCATAATCGTTTCCTACGGCCTAGTCGAAACATCGATGAATAATTCCATTTGTTTGGTTTTCTGCCAATACAACTATGATTTGAATAATAAAAGCAAAATTGCTTGGCAGACACTTATTGAGATGCATAATATCGGAACCGATGCTCACAAGCGAACCTGCATAAACACACATAGATTTGATTCTAAGCCCATATATATAAATAATGTATGTGCGTATGTATATATACATACATATATACAGATATGTATTTCTATATATGTGGATGTATGTGCACATACACAGTAATGAAGACGAAAAGAATGGATAATTTGTGTTACTACTCACGTTTTAGTTGCAAAATTTATTATTAAAACAATGCATGTAACGACGCGCATGATCAGATAACGTTATGCAATAATGAACGTGTTTTTCATAAACTGCCACGTCTTCAGGTGATACTTCATTAGAAGTTCATTAGGCGATATGCCAACGAAGGGAGAATGGTGGTATATGAAATTTCAAGTGAAAGAGAATTAGATATACAGATTTATTCATTTGGAGCGGGGTGGGGTGATTCATATAGAGTCATGAAGGAGGCAATCAAAATCGTTAACTTCACAGCATAAACAGATTCATTAGATTCAGAACACACACACACACACACACACACACACACAACACACACACGAAACACATATATACATATATATATATATATATATATAATATATATATATATATATATATACACACACACACATATATAATGTTATATTTTCGCATATTATAATAGCTTATATACACCCTCTGTTTAGATGTATGTCGGCTTTGATGAGGAGTAGGATTTACCTTGAAATTGTCTCCCTCGAATTTCTAATTATACTTAATATATATATATATATAGACGACATAGAAATATATATATCTACATATATATATACATATTATATATATTACATATAGATATGTATATATATACATATGTAATATACATACATATACATAATATATATATATATATATATTATAATATATATATATATATATATATATGTTATATATACATATATATATATATATATATATAGAAAATAAAGCTGCTTTCGTCTGAGTCATTTCTGATTATCTGTGTATGCGAGATCGTGGGTTCGGTTCCCAGACCAGGCATCGCGTCGTGTTCTTGAGCAAGGCGCTTCATTTCACGTTGCTCTGCGAACATTTCGTCATCTGACATGCGGCACACGGTGCACCTGTACAGGTAATGTCGATTTGAGGAAGGGAATAAGTTTATGTGTACACAAACATTTGATCAATCACTATAAACACATCATCTGTGTGTGGTTGTTGAGCAAAAATTGCAGAACCCTCGTACATCGTTTGACAACGGGAGAGGCCATGAATATATCTATATATATAATATATATATATATATATATATATATATATATATATATATATATATATAATATATATATACATATACATATACACATACATACAACCACCGATCTTATTTAACTGCATACACTAACAATCTTCAGGCATCATACAATATATATATATATATGATAAACTTCATAGGAAAATGGATAGTTGCCTCACAAATATATTCAAACATCATGCATCGATCTATAAATATTTTTAGACAATTGAGAAACAGACACACACCGAAACACGAATTATATTAGCTATAAGACTTTTTGGTGAAGCCAGTTCAAACATATTCCACTACAGAAAAGAAGCCAGTTATGTTATAAACAAATTCCTGTATCTAACATAAATATATAGTCTTCAAAAGTTGTGTATTCTTTAATATAGATGTATATGTTCATAGATATAATATACATATTTATTATTATGTAGAGCGAAACATTTACATTTTACACATTCTGTCAGTATATTTAGTGTACACATTTTGTTTCTTTCGGAAATAGTGGAGTCATAACAATAACAACAACAAAAAAATAATGAAATAAAGCTAAAATAAAAAAATAAACTTATAGAATACCTCGCAATATCTTCACCTGCTGATATCAATGAAAACTGGCCGACTTAAAATAAATCAATATAATGATGTGTGTGTATATGTGTGCATGCGTGTATATATGTATATATGAATATACATACATGCATATATATATATATATATATATTATATATATATATATATATATACTTGTATATATAAATATGTATATTCATATGTATATATACGTTCATAAATACACACATATATATATGTGTGTGTGTTATATATCCATATGTATGCATATGTACATATATAGGCGTGTAAGACACAAATGCATATTGTATGCTTAAATATATGTGCAAATATGCAATACATACACCTACATATATATAGATACAAATACATATATATATACATACATATATATACATATACATACATATATATATGTACATATATATACATACATGTATATATATGCAAATATATACATACATATATATACATATATATATATACACATACATATATATATATATATATATATATATATATATATATATATACATGCATACATACATGCATAATAAATATATTATATATCTGATATATATATATATGTGTGGTGTATATAAAATATATAATAATAATATATATATATATGTATATGTATAATATATATATAAGTATATATATACATATATATATATATGTGTGTATATATATATATATATATATATATATATATATTATATATATAATGTATCAAATATATTAAGAAAATATACCAAAATATTGCATTCACAAAGAGATATTCTTCGAAATACCACACACACACACACACAATCTTTACAACCTCAATATTAGACCTTTTATAGAGAGCAATAAAATTTATTCATTTACGTTTGTTTATAAGTGTTTCTGTGTCTTTTTACGAATGTATTAGACAAAAACGTATTATATAATTATATAATTTATACATAATATATAATTTTAGACAAGAATAAATAAATATATATATATATATAGTTTCTTTTTTGTCTGTTTATTTTCATTTTTTTTTTTTCGGTACGATAATGACAGAGTATATATACAAGAGGATGTTGTGTTTGTCAATAAAAGTATAAATTGGTAACAAGAAGAAGTAAAAAAAAAAAAAAAACAAAAATAAACAGAAAAAAATAATGAAGAAATTTAACAATGAATTTACATCGTTATATTAACGCTGACTCGGTGCCGTCATATTGCGCCAAAATCGATGCGGTGTCAGGAATGATGGTAAAAATATGTCCCTGATGTTTCAAATAGCCTGAATGCGAGGTCACGCAAAAATAACAACAATGATAATAATCATACTATTCATAACAATAAAGATGATGAAAAAGAAGAAAAAAAAAATGAAGAAAAGAAAAAAACAACATAAATAACAACAACAACAACAACAGCAACAAACACGACTATAACAACAACTAAACCCACAAAAGACTTTGTCACTTTTTACAATTTTTACTCCATTCTTGTACCCATCATTCGTCAATAAAAAATGCTGTTTTCCGAAATCTATGTGTTTTTTGAGTTATTATTATTATAATTATTATTATTATTAACGGACAAAATGCTTAGCGGCATTTCGTCCGACCTTACATTCTGAGTTCAAATTCCGTCGAGGTCGACTTTGCTTTTCATCTTTTCGGGTTCGATAAATTAAGTACCAGCAGAATATAATCGACATTCCTCCTCCCAAAAAATATCAGGCTTTGTGCCTAAAGTAGGAAGGATTATGATTATTATTATTATTATTATTATTATTATTATTAATATTAGTAGTGGTGGTAGTGGTGATGGTGGAGGTAGTAGTAGTAGTAGTAGTAGTAGTAGTAGTAGTAGTAGTAGTAGTAGTAGTAGTAGTATTGAGTGAAAGAGTAGCACAATCCATCAGAGTGATGCTAGGGTGCAAATATACTCATCATGACCACCCATCTTATAAGGGTACACCAGGCACATGCATCACAAACATATGTGCGTGACATGGTGATCGCATATCAAGATTAACAGCCTATGACCTTGCAGGTGGGTCCCAGTTAGAATTCTCTTCAGGTCGAGTAGCCCACTCAGCTCGAAAGGTCCTTGAATAAGGGTTGTTTAATGATGAACGAAACACCCATGTTTCCAGAGATGAAATATCCAAACTCCAAAGAATTCTTCTCAACACATGGTTATGATGCTCCCCTATTACCCCTGCTCGTGATCAGAGATGTACACATCGTCAGCTACTAAGAAACACGCTCAACTGGTTATGGTCAAACAATTAACAAGCAAATCTGTGGTATTGAGCAGAATATTTGCTGTAGCCCATCTTTTATACCAAGACAAAACAATGTATATGATAACACTTCCAATCGGTTAAGATCAGAAGCCATGAGAGCCACTGCCTGGTACTGCATCAAGGCATTTATTATTATTATTATTATTATTATTATTATTATTATTATTATTATTATTATTATTATTATTAAGGCAACAAGCTGACAGAATTGATAACACGCCAGAGAAAATGCTTTGCGGGATTTCGCTCGTCTACACGTTCTGAGTTCAAATTCTGCGGACAGCGACTTTGCCTTTCATCCTATTCGAGTTGATAAAATAAGTATTATTTGAGCACTGGGGTCGATGCAGTCCCTCTCCACAAATCGCAATCGACTAAATCCCTCCCCCCAAAATGCTGCCCTTGTGCCAAAATTTGAAACCATGATAACTTAATAACTGCTACTACTACTACTACTACTACTACTACTACTACTACTACTTTTGCTGCTGCTGCTGCTACCACTACTACAGAATGTTGTGCGTGTGAGTTATTGGTGTTATCGGTTATCGCTTATATGAGCCTATAAGTCGGCGAGCTGGCTGAATCGTAGGCACGTCGGACAAAATGCCTACAGCATTTCGTCCATTTTTACGTTCTGCGTTAAAATTCTGCACCGAGGCTGACTTTGCCTTTCATCCTTTGAGGGTCGATGAAATAAGTACCAGTTTAGCACTCTGGCCTATTGTAGAAAGGATTATGTAATCCTATATATTTTAGCGGTCATTTAAGTATGTTGGGGTTATTTTGTGTCATATTGCTTGGTGGTGATTCGGTTGAACATGTGTTGTGTCAGTTTATTGGGTAGTTATAGTATTGAGTATGTTTTGTTACTACAGAGTGAATTATTTTATTTGTATTATTGAATTGAATATGTTTTGCTCATATATCTGTGGGTGGATTTCGATTGTGTTTCTTCAGTTTTGAATAGATTGAGAGAACGTTGGATTCTGGCAAAATCTAGGATTGAAAAAATATGAGAAATATATAGTATCTTTGTTGAGAATTTAGCAACATTTAAGTTATAAGGAGAAATGTCTCATATGTAGCTTAAGAATTCTCTTATATAATTCATACCTAATATTTCATGTTAGTTAGTTAGTTAGTTAATTTGGCTCAAAAGCAAATAGCAAGGCCATGTAGGGGGACATGGAGTTAAGTACAGGGTGGTGTTCATGTAAAGAGTTCAGGCCACTTGAGGTCAAGGGAGGCTTTGAACAAAGCGGTCGTCGGCATCTTCACCATCTCGTCTGGCAGCTTGTTCCACGGATCCGCAACCCGGACGGAGAAAGCTCGTTATTAACGAGGAATTATACCATGTAGTTGAGGGCGCGTGGCTTAGTGGTTAGGGCATTTGGTTCATGATCGTAAGATCGTGAGTTCGATTCCAAGCGACGCGTTGTGTCCTTGAGCAAGACACTTTATTTCATGTTGCTCCAGTCCACTCAGCCAGCAAAAAATGAGTAGTACCTGTATTTCAAAAGGGCCAGCCTTGTCACATTCTGTGTCACGCTGAATCTCCTTGCGAACTACGTTAAGGGTACACGTGTCTGTGGAGTGCTCAGCCATTTGCACGTTAATTTCACGAGCAAGCTGTTCCGTTGGTCGTATCACCTGGGACCTTCGTCGTCGTAACCGACGGAGTGCTCTCATACAATTTTCTTGGGCTATGAATAATATTATGAGCCCAGGCTTAACTTCTATGTTTGTGACCATCGATTTTATTCTATCCAGTACTCTAATTATCAACGCTACTGTGTAACTTTCATGCCTACATCCTACATATTGTAAGTATAAAACCTTTGTAGATAGAAGGGGGAAAATGTCAATTGGCATAGTACTAGTTTTAGTTCTAGGCTCTGGCTATTATATCTAAAGGGAGAGTTCACGAAAAAAAAAACAACAGACAAAGACAGGTGGTGTAGAAAACAAATAGATGCATTAGTATAACGCTCATGAATCGAAAAAGTATTTTACATTTCGAGCCTACGCTCTTCTACAGAGAGGGACACAGAAAAAAAAACAAGGAGAGAAAGACGGAGAGAAAAAAATGTGTGTAGTGGCTACCGATCTATCATGTATTCTGTGTCCCTTTCTGTGGAAGAGCGTAGGCTCGAAATGTAAAATACTTTTTCAGTTCCTGAGCGTTATACTAATACGTCTGTTTGTTTTCTATACCACCTGTCTTCGTCCGTTTTTTTTTGTGAATTCTCCCTATATATCACACGCTCACGTGGTCGCACCAGTTGATCCTGTCATTTCTTATCACACACGAACTTCTCCACTGGACTTTCTACCTATCTACCCTTTACGGATTCTCTTTTTGACATTTACATTCCGGCTGCACCTCTCCTACCTATGGATCACTGTGGACTCTACTATTATATCTAAACCAGTTATCTTGGTCTTATAAGCCTAGACTGTCACATTCCAGGAATTGTGGACAGATCGCTGTCATATAGCATTTTTCATATATGCTTATACTGCTCCTGATAAGGCGGCGAGCTGGCAGAAACGTTAGCACGCCGGGCGAAATGCGTAGCCGTATTATGTCTGCCGTTACGTTCTGAGTTCAAATTCCGCCGAGGTCGACTTTGCCTTTCATCCTTTCGGGGTCGATAAATTAAGTACCAGTTACGCACTGGGGTCGATGTAATCGACTTAATCCGTTTGTCTGTCCTTGTTTGTCCCCTCTGTGTTTAGCCCCTTGTGGGTAGTAAAGAAATATATACTGCTCCTGATCCTTGTTCATGTCGAAGTTTGGATATGTAATCCGCTGAAAATGGCTGCGAACTCGATCATGACAATGAAGCATGGTTATGACTGGACAACCGGAAATGATGTCGTTAAACATCTCACTGGTACTGGCTGCATAATTTACACTTGATGTTACTATTATCATTCCTTATGTCATGTTTATAATCGTTTGTCTTTAGGCATCGGAGTCTGAACCTGTGTTTCTGTTTTTATCCTAGATCTTTTAAGCCATTATTGACTCTCTCAATGGCTTGTTTTCCATCTATGGAATCTTGCAGACTGCTTTTCCCCTTCAATTTTTCATTATATATTTTTTTAAATTTCGATTTGATCTTGACTGATTTTACGCTATTTTGTTATTTTGTCATTATCTAAATATTTTTCTAAAATACCGTTAGTTTCTAAGGTTTCCTTATATGAAGAAATTTTACTTTTTTAACCCCTTTTTACCGCAATCAATTTCCCTTTTCTTGCAGCAAAGTATTTTTCTAGTCCTACTGTTGTTATTTTGTAGAACCTCTCTATTTGCATCAGGTCGCCCCAAACTCACCATTTGTTGTTTAGGCTGGTGACTTCGGAAAACTAGTTTCCTTATCTATTTTTTTTTTTTTTGTTTCACATTAGCTCTTTGACTCATCTGATTTTCAATTTATTATACTGAAGCTATAGTTTATACTGAGAATGACTATCATATTTATACTGATCATCTTATTTCTAGCGTTGAGCTGGCAGAATTGTTAGTCCAGTGGGAAAAATGCTTGGCGCAATTTTGTCCGTCTTTACATTTTGAGTTCAAATTCTGCCGCGGTCGGCTTATCCTTTCATTCTTTCGGGGTCAGTAAAATAAGTACCACTAGAGATATTGTTTTTCAGTTAATCAACCCTGAGTTACTAAGGTTTGTTTTCCTTATTTTGTAGTTTTCTATAATTGTCAGGGTCACAACAGCTACTCTATACAGCTGTAGTATTTTACAACCATACACCCTTTTTGCTCCTCAGGTGGCACTGCTTTCATTGGAAAGCAACCATCTCGTTCTACAATATGGATCTAAGGGCTCTGGCAAATATGTTATACTCTTTTAGGAGTCCCTAGTATTTTTGTTTTGGAGACTTAACATTATTTCCTCTCCGACATCCGAACAAGTATTGATTTTCGTTTGTTTCCAGTTCATTGAATGCTACCACGTGTGTATTTATGCGTGTGTATTGGGTATTGGCCAAGTGATTCAGTTGGAAATTGGGGATTCTTCTTGTTGGTTGCAGTTCTTAATATTTTGGTACGTTTCTTATCGATTAGTTCTCTTATGATTCCTTGCTGTTGGGTAGAATCTTTTGTTAATATACCTGCATGGGTTTGTGGGCAGACTTATGTTTCTTTCCGTTTTGAAAAAACATAAATCCACCCAGAAGTTTTTTTCGTTTTGACAAAGCAGAGGAGGTAAAATTCTGGTGAAAATTACGACTAGAAGAAAAGATTTAAATAGAATTTTTATTGAAAATTTACTTATATTTATAATATAAGGAGAGAGGAGAGTTCTTGAGAAAAAAACTTCATTTCGCGTTGCATCAGTCCACTCGTCTGGTAAAAATAACTAACTCTGCGATGGACCTGCGTCACGTCCTGGAAGGAATATATACACCAGAGAAACCGGGAAACCGGCTCTATGCTCCTTGTGGAGTAGTGTAGAATAACCAAGGAGGGTGTGCATCGTAAATAATTTTAAAATTCTCTAGTTACTGGGGACATAATCGTGGTATTCAATGGAAGATTATACCATGTAACATTTCTGTTTTTATTTTTAATTCAATGTGTAGATGTAGGTGTGTATTCTGTGTGTGATGTCTTTGAACCCGTTTCTATAGACGGCTTCATTGCAATATTAAGAGAAGCTTGCGAAGAATTGCTTGTCGAAAGAAAACTGAGACAGTCTAAGAGATGCTTTTGATTATTTTTTTAGGAATTCCATCGTGTAGTTGAAGAGATCGCCTATGTAATTTAACGATTCAAATATAAATGTGGTGAGAGAAATATAAAGAACTGCTAAGTCTAAGGTGATGTTGAGGGGTTAGCTCAAGAAAAGTTAGTGTCTAACAGGTGTCTAACTAGGTTATTCTTAACTGAGCTGTAGTTGTGGTTTGTAAATATTAAAGGTTAATAATCCAATCCAATCTCTCGATAAAAACTGCCCTCGGCTTCGGAAGAAGCTTGTTTTTCAGGTTGTGTGTTCTCTGACTTCTCGACATACTTTTCTTAATGAAAGCAAATCAGAATTAATTTTCTCTATAAAACAATTAAATATGTGAATAATGGCCATAATGAAGCCGTCAAAACTTAGTAAACATCGAAACCAGCTATATTTATATAACAGTCTTTCTGTGTCTCTCATTCTCTCACTCTCTCCCGCTATATATATATATATATATATATATATATATATATATATATATATATCCATCCCTCCCTGCCTATATATAGATAAGTATGTGTGTCTGCTCATGTCAAGTTATATATAAAAGCAATCTAACATGAAAATGAAGAATTACTCGATACTTTTCAGTTGGATATGTGTGAGCGAGAGAGGAGGAGGAGAAGGAAGAGGAGAGAAAGTAGAAAGAGGGAGCAGAAAAAGAGAGGGAGAGAGACAGCTATCGGTAGAGAACGAACAGAGATAGAAAATTTATAAATGGCAATAAGAAAAGCGAAAATAAAATCGCTATAAACAAAGCGACACCATATAATTCTAAACGTGAGTGAATGACGACAGAAACCATTAGAAGAAACTTGGCAACTAGACGCGATGGCTCTAAAATAAGATTGTTACACTATTTTATTTCTTGTGTTCTTTATCGAAAATGACCAGAAGATAAGATCAGCGAAGCTTAAGAATATTTCTTACAATACTAGAGTATTCTATTTTGAATTACTTAGTTTAGATAATCCGATAAAATTTAACAATGTTCTTAGTGTAAAAAAAAGAAATTGTAACATGATTGAATATCGATACCAAACTTTTAGTGTTTTAGAAGTTAGTATGGCTCAAATTGAAACACGTCAGAGTAATTCTTTGCAAGACAAGCGCCGAGCGGATTAATATGTCAGAGAAGAAACAAAAAAATATGAAAAGAATATAAAAACATACACACAGGTATATATGTGTGAATCTGAATGCGTATTCATGTATTATATGTCTATATATATATTTGTGCATCATATATATACATATACATATATATATATATATATATATATATATATATATATATATATCTATATATATATATATATAATATATATATATATATATATATATACATATATATATATACACGCGCGTGTGTGTATGCGTGTGTTTTGTTTTATAGCCGAGACACAATGCTCGAATTTAATCTTTCGTTTCGACTTTTTAACGGTTTTCATATTTCTTCTTCTATTTTCTTTCGAACAACAACACTTCCATTAATGTTTCAAGATCTTCTCGGCCTCAACTTCTGGCACTGATGAAAGAGCAATAACTCTTGAAACGTGCATATACACCAATAACCTATTTATTCTTTCTTCCATCGCACTGGTTTACATTGACGTGTTCATATACGAAACGTCATAACTTTGAATGCTAGCCCTGAACTCTAAAGAAAATCTGTAGAATTAAACTAAAAAATGAACTTCTGAAAAGAGTATTGACAGAGACGTGTTGCTGCCACGCGTTTGTTTCTTTCTTTAACAAGCAAGAAAACTAAAATAAGAATTATGTAAGCTTTATTGATCAAAATTCAGCGCACAGATATAGCAAACCTAAAATAAATGATGGAAGTGACAACATTATTTTTAATCCAGCCATGATGATTTTATTAGTTACAACATTATTCCCTTAATCACTCGCTACTTTCTTCAAAATGCGGTTACAATGCATCACTATCATTTAGAAATTTAAGTCTTTAAACATTAATGAACTTAACAATATAGTTTCAAAGAAAATAATTAACAAGTAAATTAATAAGTAAATTATTAATAATATGAAACTTGCTTTAATAAAGATGATCAAAATCGAAAACAAATACATTTTCAATATAAAGTGTAGCAATATGCTTACGAAGTTCACTTCGCAACTACATGGTTTCGGGTTGAGTTCCACCGTACGACACCTTGGACAAATGTCTTTTAGCATAGCTCTAGGCTGACTCGAACAAATCAACTTAGTGACGAAGATGCTATTTTAGAGTTGGCTTTTGTTGTAGCCTCAAACAAGATGAGGACAAATATCCGTCAAATGTAAATAATGTAAATAATGTACACAATTCCCCATCTCTTAAATATAAAACAGTTTTATTTTTGCTCGGCTTGATTCTATATTGGTGACACTTCTCGTAATTTTTCTATCCATAGAATAAATTAAGACTATTTACAACTAAATTTCACCCCTTTTTCCCAATTTGATCAAATATTTATAAAGAAAAAGGCGTAGGAGTTGCTGTGTGGTAAGTAGCTTGCTTACGAACCACATGGTTCCGGGTTCAGTCCCACTGCGTGGCACCTTGGGCAAGTGCCTCGGGCCGACCAAAGTCTTGTGAGTGGATTTGGTAGACAGAAACTGAAAGAAGCTTGTCGTATATATATGTATATCTATATATGTATGTGCGTGTGTATACGTTTATGTGCCTGTGTTTGTCGCCCCAACATCGCTTGACAACCGATATTTATAAAGAAAAAGGTTAAACGATTTTTATGATGCTATTATGTAGCGCTCAGTCTCCTCTTACTGAGCACAACTGGTATTGGTAAGATACAGTGGCGAACAACGTCATGCTATTGTCTATATGCAAACGATAAATCCCTGATGTTTTCTTCGCGACATTCTACAACGTAATATTGAAGGTCACATATGCTTTATATTCCTCAAAATAATTTTACTTCAAACTGGGCCTGACAGCATCATATCATCATATCATCATATTCCTTTCAACAATGACAAGAGATACAACACATTTCAAGCTGATAAATGTCGAATCCAGTTAGCAAGGTTAGCCTTTGATGTGACTAATGCCGTAAGCACTTTTCTGTGAGTGATCGATGGTATAATTACCAACAATGATATCAAAGGAATTTACGCCTATCTTGGCAATGTTATTGTCTTTGAGGAAACTACTGAGGAACACGATGGGAACTTGGCTCAATTTATTTCAGTTAATAACTGTCTTCACATTACATTGAACAATGAAAAATGCTTTCTTCTTCAAACATACATTTGTTACCTGGGATACGAAATAGATTATTCTCCGCAACTTGATCCAGAGAGATTGAAATTCATCGTTGATTATCAAATGCCTAGCAATCCTAAACATCTACTAGGGTTGCTAATGTTACTGCTCTAAATGAGTGTCTACTTTCTCGAAATTAATTTAGACCCTAATAAATCTTATTTTACCAGTACAAACAAAATCGTATAGATACAGCCCATGTGCTTCAAGCTTCAATAGTTGGTGGAGGCACATGGCCTAGTGGTTAGAGCAGCAGATTCGCGGTCGAGGGATCGCGGGTTCGAATCTCAGACCGGGCGATGTGTGTGTTTATGCGCGAAACACCTAAGCTCCACGCGGCTCCGGCAGAAGGTAATAGCGAACTTCTGCTGACTCTTTCGCCACAACTTTCTCTCACTCTTTCCTCCTGCATCTTTCAGCTCACCTGCGACGGACTGGCGTCCCGTCCATGTAGGGAACCTATACGCCAAGGAAAGCGGGAAACCGGCCCTTATGAGCCAGGCATGGCTCGAGAAGGAACAAGCTTCAATAGTTAATACCTCTCTACCTCTGCTTAAGTTTCACAGCTGATGACATTGATGTTCTGGAACTCCAATTTCGGGCGCCCCTTCCACAATCTCATCAACCTGTTGCGTTCTTCTCCAGAACTCTTTCATGTTCCAAACGTAATCTCCCACCAAATGAAAAAGGGGCTATGGTTATCATAGAATGTGTTGCTAAATGACAAAGTGTTTTTACTTCGAAGCTATTTTACTCTATACACCGATTAACAAGTAATCTCGTTCATATTTAGTTACAAAAACAGAAAAAAACGAACAAGATTATTGTTAACACATAGAATTATCGGTCTACAATTATGATATTCGACACGTTCCTTCCAAAGATAGCATATATTTTGTTTGTACTGGTAAAATAAGATAGTCTATTGCTTTAATTAGATTTTCCTCTGTAACATCAACTCCTAGAATTTCAAATTTACATCAATCTTTTGTATTATCCTGTGGTGATTCAATTATCACATTATGTTAGATCCAAAAACTTGACATTTTCATTGAAAATATGTTTAATATATAAAAAAACTTGTATCGAATGCATCGCATACTTGGAATTGAAATCAGGATTCTACCGTTTTCCTCGAGTCTATATATATATATTTCTTTACTTCCCACAAGGGGCTAATCACAGAGGGGACAAACAAGGACAGACAAACGGATTAAATCGATTACATCGACCCCAGTGCGTAACTGGTACTTAATTTATCGACCCCAAAAGGATGAAAGGCAAAGTCGACCTCGGCGGAATTTGAACTCAGAACGTAACGGCAGACGAAATACGGCTTCGCATTTCGCCTGGCGTGCTAACGTTTCTGCCAGTTCGCCGCCTTCCTCGAGTTTATATAGCAGTTTAAATGTCTCGGAGTCGACATCAAAGGTTCCATACGGTCATCTAATTCTTACGATGACTTTTTTGTAATTATAGAGAAGTAATAAATACCCCACTTTGCGTCTGTGTTCAGATAAATCAGCTCCCATAACAATTCGCTATCTTCAAAATGTATTCTTCATGTCGGATGCTACAGTTTCAATCCACTTAGAGTGAGGGCCCCAATTTATATCACGAGATTTTTATACTGTTTCTCCACATAACAATGGTTTCAGATTTCGGCACCAGGATGGAATAAGTTGATTATATCAATCCCAGTTCTTCACAGATAGTTATTTAATCAACCCCGAAAGGATAAAAGGCAAAGTCGACCTTGGCGAAATTTGAACTCAGAATGTAATGAGTCAGACGAAATACTACTAACGATTGTCAGCTCGCCTTTTTGGATAACAATAATATTCTTTTCTACTCTAGGCACAAGGCCCGAGATTTTTGGAGAGGGGGGGGCAGTCAATTAGATCGACCCCAGTACACAACTGGTACTTAATTTATCGACCCCGAAAGGATGAAAGGCAAAGTCGACCCAGGTTGAATGGATAACATTAATATTATTCAAACTATAACACTAGAATGGTAAATTCTAGTGGTGGACAGTCAAACAGAACGTCTTGATAGAACTCTGTGGAGAAGAATAACATTTTTACTTCGTTCGAGGAAGCAGTCAAATAAACATTCCAGTAATGTTTTAGAATGGCTTTCTGCGATTTCTCTCCTCGTTTTCACTGATTGATCAGGCACCGCATGAAAGACTAGCTTTCAGCGTCGTTCGACATCACAGTTATTACTTGCAGACGTAGGAGTGTCTGCGTGGTAAGTAGCTTGCTTACCAACCACATGGTTCCGGGTTCAGTCCCTCTGCGTGGCACCTTGGGCAAGTGTCTTCTAATATTGCCTCAGGCCGACCAAAGCCTTGTGAGTGTATTTGGTAGACGGAAACTGAAAGAAGCCCGTCGTATATATGTATATATGTATATATATATATGGTGTGTGTGGTGTGTGTGTGTGTGTGTGTGTGTGTGTGTGCGCGTGCGCGCGTATGTTTGTATGTCTGTGTTTGTCCCACCAACATCGCTTGACAACTGATGCTGGTGTGTTTACATCCCCGTAACTTAGCGGCCCGGCAAAAGAATCCGATAGAAAAAGTACTAGGCTTACAAAGAATAATTCCTGGGGTCGATTTTCTCGACTATAAAAGCGGTGCTCCAGCATGGCCACAGTCAAATGACTCAAACAAGTAAAAAGTGTATGTCTCTTGAAACTGGAGAAGTTCAACTTGGATAGTTTAATCCTAATAATCCTTTCTAATTTTAGCCAGGGCCACCAATTTTGAGGGGAGGGGATGAGAATTCCGTATGAGATTACTGCGATATTGATTTGTTAAAATCAAAATCCAGAATCCAGCGTAACCAAACTTTATCTCTACTGATTGATATTCGACCACTGATTGATTGCTACAGAAACATGCTGACAAAAGTTTAACAAGCATGTGAGCAGATGTCCAGCATTGATGTGATGATTATTAAAGAGGAAATCGCGGTTCCATCACTTGAAGTTTCCCTTTGATTAACAAGGATCTGAAAAGTACCAAAAACGACTAAAATTTTAAAGTGATTATAAATGCTTCGAAATCACTATTGCTCTTCGTGGTCCATGTGCTTTATTGTATACTTTAGTTGAATGCTAGTAGCCAGCCATTTGTGGTAAATATAGACAAGTTATCCTTCTGCTTCGACTACTGAAGTTGATTTTTTTTTTAGCGGAATAAAACGACCTATTCTCACAACTATTTTTCGTCACATATATCTATATATGTTTGTCAGTCCATCACACTGTTTGCCTGTCTTTCTGTATATTTTGAATATAATGATATTATATATATATATATATATATATATATATAATATATATATCTATATATATATATATATATATATATATATATATATATATATAATATATATATATATATATAATATATATTATATATATATATATATATATATATATAGGCGCAGGAGTGGCTGTTTGGTAAGTAGCTTGCTAACCAACCACATGGTTTCCGGGTTCAGGTCCCACTGCGTGGCATCTTGGGCAAGTGTCTTCTGCTATAGCCCCCAGGCCGACCGATGCCTTGTGAGTGGATTTGGTAGACGGAACTGAAAGAAGCCTGTCGTATATATGTATATATATATAAGTGTGTGTGAATATGTTTGTGTGTCTGTGTTTGTTCCCCTAGCATTGCTTGACAACCGATGCTGGTGTGTTTACGTCCCTGTCACTTAGCGGCTCGGCAAAAGAGACCGATAGAATAAGTACTGGGCTTACAAAGAATAAGTCCCGGGGTCTATTTGCTCGACTAAAGGCGGTGCTCCAGCATGGCCGCAGTCAAATGACTGAAACAAGTAAAAAGAGAAAAAAAGAGAAAAGAGAAAGATATATATATATATATATCATAATCTCTGAGCGAGCTACAGTAGCATCCACCCTTAATGGTTAGCCACATTTAAGTGGCAAATATACTTCACGATATATAAATACATGCGTGTTTTGGGCTAAGATCAAAGTGTAGTATAAACATATACACGAAGGTACATATATATAAATATATATGTGTGTGTGTGTGTGTGTGTGTGTGTATAGGCGCAGGAGTGGCTGTGTGGTAAGTAACTTGCTTACCAACCATATGGTTCCAGGTTCAGTCCCACTGCGTGGCACCTCGGGCCTACCAAAGCCTTGTGAGCGGATTTGGTAGACGGTAACTGAAAGAAACCTGTCGTATATATGTATATATGTTTGTGTTTGTGTGTCTGTGTTTGTCCCCCAACATCGCTTGACAACCGATGCTAGTGTGTTTACGTCCCCGTAACTTAGCGGTTCGGCAAAAGAAATCGATAGAATAAGTACTAGGCTTACAAAGAATAAGTTCAGGGGTCGATTTGCTCGACTAAAAGGCGGTGCTCCAGCATGGTCATAGTCAAATGACTGAAACAAGTAAAAGAGTAAAAGAGTATATATATATATATATATATATATATAAATACACACAAATATATAATATATACATACTGACATACATATGTACATACATACTTACATACATACACACACACACACACTCACACACACACACACACACACACATACATATATACATACATGTATGAGTGTATGTATTTATTGTTTTATATCGAAAAAATCTTTCAATTTTTATGTAGACATCTAGATTTATAGAGTGTGAAGCCAATTATTTGTGTTCAGACACATTCAAAATATGGTTTCCAATAGATCTTTAAGTGGTTATCAGCAGTGAACACGAAACGGCGATAAAAGTAACGGTTTGGTTGCTTTTGTTGTTGTTGTTGTAATTATTGTTAATGATTCTATTATTGCCTTTGTTGTTTATCTTCAGATAATATCAAACCGAGGTGACCTATGACCAAAGGTATTGATTTCATGACCATTCAAGCTTTCCTTGAACTAAACCACTACTATATTATCCAACAAAATCTCGTTATAATTTAATACAGTAGGATGAGACTGAACAGCGATTTAGCTGCTTTTTCTAGCAGGTCATATAGTAGGAGCACTCCGTCGGTTGCGACGATGAGGGTCCCACGTGTACCCTTAACGTAGTTCTCGAGGAGATTCAGCGTGACACAGAGTGTGACAAGGCTGGCCCTTTGAAATACAGGTACAAGAGAAACAGGAAGAAAGCGTGAGAGAAAGTTGTGGTGAAAGAGTACAGCAGGGTTCACCACCACCCCCTGCCGGAGCCTCTTGGAGCTTTAGGTGTTTTCGCTCAATAAACACTCACAACGCCCGGTCTGGGAATCGAAACCGCGATCCTCCGACCGCGAGTCCGCTGCCCTAACCACTGGACCATTGCGCCTCCACTTGCGGGGTCATATATAAAGTGACTATATAAACGCTCCCTCGTTGGCTCGTGGTTTAGGAATTAGGTAGGTCATGTGATTTGTCACGTCATTTGGGTAATTGATAGGATACTTAATGAGCAGAATATGTTCCATATTGTGTCTTTACGCCTCCAAATTTACATTCGAAATTCATTCGATATTTGCCTCGCCAGATTCATCGACTGTTCTACATACACCCGGAATTAAGAAGACCAAAGTGTGCAACACATCTTGTGTTTTGTGAGGAAACCTAACGTACCGGGAATATCGGAGATTCGTGATATCCCCTCCAACGCAAAATTTCTAGAACGCATGTATTTAGCCCCAGTTTCGACGACTACAAGACGTACTCATCGTATTTCTTTACTACCCACAAGGGGCTAAACATAGCGGGGACAAACAAGGACAGACAAAGGGATTAAGTCAATTACATCGACTCCAGTGCGTAACTGGTGCTTAATTTATTGACCCCGAAAGGATGAAAGACAAAGTCGACCTCGGCGGAATTTGAACTCAGACCGTGACGGCAGACGAAACACCGCTATTTCGCCCGGCATGCTACCGTTTCTGCCAGCTCGCCGCCTTATACAAGACGTACTCATCTTCAGGTCTGATGGGATCGGTGCTTTTCCAGAAAGAATTAGGTCTAACGGTACAGATGATCATCCTGAATCCGGCAGATAAATTGACGGTTCTAAAGATGAATGACAGTAAAGGCAGCACCTTCAGACTTACGACTGTTTATGCACCCACCGGGGTAGGCCGGCCAGACTTATTTAGAGGTCTAGAAACCTTCCTAGAGACATCCTGTTCTTTAATACAAGCAGGGGATTGAAATGATATTTTGGACGCTCATGGGACTGTACAGGGTTAATCCATAGAAGGGGATACAATAGCCTCGAAAACATGCTCAGAGTTTTCAAATGCCTGACAGGCATCGACTGGATTTCCCGAATGTGCCAACGTGGATTTGGAGCAACTACAATAGATCTTACAGTTGATACTTAGCGAATTCGTTAGATTAACCGACAGAAATACTTTAGGGTGTCCACAATTTAAACTGGTCGGCTATACAGATCATAAATTTGTGATCTGCACAGTCCTTTAGAGATGATTCATAGACTAAGTCCCAGCTGCTGGAAGTTGAACGTCTACAGAGATTGGATTAGTGAGCTGGTCAAGAGGCATCTGACAGGAGCAACAGTCAACAAAAAGTGGTGGGGAGCCAAGAAGAGAGCCGTTAAATATGAGCCAATAGCATTTCGTAAAGAGTTAGTGATAGAGAGTAATAGATTAGAAGAGGTAGTTAGTTAGTAAACTAGAAGAGGCAATTCGAAGTAGCATCGCTACCAACGTGCTAGCAGCAACAATGTCTCTCGACTATTTCTTCAATGTGAAACACGAAGGCTACGTTGTTAGGATTAGAGATTGTGCGCTAAAACAGGGAAGAATAAAATCTGTTCAATGGGTTCGGATGGTAGAGGTGCGACGTGGCAACGGAGCTAGAATTCAATCTTTCACAGATCAGGATGGACCTGTATTGCCCTGTTCAAAGCAAGTGTTAGCGGCTTTCTAAGAAAGCATTAGGTCACAGAGAATTATGGACTTCGGTAGTTTTCAACTATTTTTCTTACCTATAAACCCTTTTCATTAGTCTTTTATTCTGGCGGACCCCCATAGCCAGTCGATATTTAAAAACCTGTTTTATAGACACTTCTTTCAAAATTCTTTTTGTATTTTGTTTTTCGCACGCTCACTTGCAATATCTCTCCCTCTGAGATAACATGTTTCAGTCGCCGGAAACAAATTATATAAAACATTAGATAACGACTCCCAGCTGTTTCTTGCATTAAATATATCTAAATCAAACTTTTTTCATGGACCCTCAAAATACAACTACAGGTCCCTAATTTACTACTTTTCTACCCTGAACCCACCAAAATCTTACGGACCACTCAGGGATCATATGGATCCCGTTTAAGAATCACTGGACTAAACCTTTCAAAGCGGTTCCCAGCATGGTCGTAGTCCAATGACTGAAACAAGTAAACGATAAAAGCTTTGCAAATAGCAGTATGGTCAGTTCAAGAGAAACACCAGTTTCTAGGTGGTGTTAAACACTATTTCTCAGTATGAATACTGCTTCCATCACATATAAAGATTTCTATGGTGTATGTGCTCCCCAGCTGGACAGGACGCCAGTCCATCGCAGTGTTACTCATTTTTGCCAGCTGAGTGGACTGGAGCAACGTGAAATGAAGTGTTTTGCTCAAGAACACAACGCGTCACTCGGTTCAGAAATCGAAACCACAATCTTACGATCATGATGCTGACACCCTAACCACTAAGCCACGTACCTCCACACACACGTGCCTTCACTAAAGTAAACAAATTAAGATAATGCCATCTTAAATTGTTCTAAGTAATCACCGATGAAATAAAATTTTAGACTTTTTAACTTTAGTAATTTCTAAGATAGCAGAGTGAACACTCAATCATACAAGTAATCAAGCAAAGAAATGGGATAAAAATAGAGACACGTAACTTTGTTATGGTTGCATACGCTAAAGGAAATGAATTGCGGTAGCGGTGAGCAATGATATACGGACTTAAGAGCATAAAGTAATTACTAGACGTGACGATAATCACAACGCACATTCGATTTCCGTTTAAACCCATCTAACTTCACTGATGTTATGATTGCACTTGAGAAAGGCATAGATATCACGACTTCTCATTTTCCCTTTTCGGTAAGTGCGGTACTGTGTCTACTTAAAAATATAATCAATATTCTATTTTGATTTAATTGGCGTTTTAAAAAAAAAATAATTTTACCAGCTTAAGAAAGCTTTATTTACATTTTGGGTTGCTCGGGATTTAATCATTATATTTTGTTCTTATTGTTTATTGCTTTTGTTGTCGTTGTTGTTATTGTCGTCGTTGTTGTTGTTGTTGTTTGGTTTTTAATCTATTTTCTAATTCTATGGTGGAAGTCTGTTGATAAGGTTCTATTTAAGTTCCTGTCACTTGTCCAGCAGCGGAAATTATCGTTCGACAAATACGACAGTAATTTATCTTAAACTACTTTTCAGAAATCGTATCTACGACTTCACTGACACGACAAGAAGTGCTAAAATGTGGAAGTGTACTGAAGCAATTTAATTGAATTGAGATAAGACAAACTTTCAACGAAAAATATCTCTGGAAAACAAAAGAAAGAAAATCATAGAAAAAAAAAACAAAAAGTAAAAAATTGAATACATAAAAGTAATTATATCTGTTATGTGAATAAAAAGAAAACAAAAAAAATCTTCTTGTTTTTCTCCAAATTAGAATAGAAAATAAATTGAAATCAAAACAATGGATGATTCTTGTTTTGTTGCTTTCTTCATTTTGTTGAACTTGGATGTGGTATTTTTTAAAATTTTATCTGAGCACTAGACCACCGAAGACTATTCATAGAATAAAACAACGTTGATATACATATTTTTTTCTTTCTTTCTCCACAGGCGTAAGTGAAGTGAATTAGGTTTGACTTCGGATCGTCATAGAAATGAAAATGTTATTAGATATGTATATGTTGTATATATTATA
>NC_042999.1:23008837-23013837 GCF_006345805.1 Octopus sinensis
TTCTCTCACTCTTTCCGCCTTCATCTTGCAGCTCACCTGCGACGGACGGCATCCCTTCCAGGTGAGGGAGCTATACGCCAAAGAGACCGGGAAACCGGCCCTTATGAGCCAGGCGTGGCTCGAGAAGGAGCAAACAACAACAACAAGTATGTACACAGGGGTGGGGAGCGGTCGCTCCCTTTGATCCCTCATTAGTTACACCACTGCGCATGTATGCATACATGCATGTACATATATATGCATGTATTTATGCATGTATGTATATAGGTATGCTTTTAAGTATAGAATTGTTCCGGGAATGTTTATTCTCGAAGCATTGTAGAAAATAAATAAGCATAACTTACATTTATTAATAACTGAAGTATCTATTATTACTCTTTTACTCGTTTACTTGTTTCAGTCATGTGACTGTGGCCATGCTGGAGCACCGCCTTTAGTCGAGCAAATCGACCCCAGGACTTATTCTTTGTAAGCCTAGAACTTATTCTATCGGACTCTTTTGCCTGAACCGCTTTATTATGGGGACGATAACACACCAGCATCGGTGCCAAGCGATGTTGGGGTGGGGAACAAACACACACACACACAAACACGCACACATATATATATACATACATATACATATATACGACGGGCTTCTTTCAGTTTCCGTCTTCTAAATCCATTCACAAGTCTTTGGTCGGCCCGAGGCTTTAGTAGAAGACACTTGCCCAAAGTGCCATGCAGTGGGACTGAACCCGGAACCATGTGGTTGGTAAGCAAACTACTTACCACACAGCCACTCCTGCGATCTTTCTTTTATTTGTTTCAGTCATTAGACTGTGGCCATACTGGGGCACCGCCTTGAAGAATTCTTTAGTTGAATGAATCGAGCCCAATACTTATTTTTTTTCTTTTCAACTTGTAACTTAATTTATCGAACTCTTTTGTCGAAGCGCTAAGTTACAGGGACGTAAATACACCAACATCGTTGTCAACTGATGCGGGAGGCAGGGATAAACACAAAGCTACACACACACACACACACACACACACACACACACGAGTATTCTAAATATACTCACGTGTCTCTTGAGTCCTGCTGGTGCCTTGCAAACCTTTTGACAAATGGAACAAGTTGAGGACGAGTGTTTGTGGATCATTTACAAGATGTTTTCCTGAATGGACGCCAAGGCCTGCTTTGTCCCGTTCCTCAAAACCACAACGACACACACACACACACACACACACACACACACACACGATGGGCTTCTTTCAGTTTTCGTCTGCAAAATCCACTCATAAGATTTTGGTCGGCCCGAGGCAATAGTAGATGACATTTACCCAAGGTGCCATGCAGTGGGACTGAACCTGGAACCATATGATTGAGAAACAAGATTCTTACCACACAATATTTAAGATTTTTAATTTCAGAAATTTAAAGAAATCAATTTTCTTTTATAGAAAATAGACATTCGTCAGTGCAGAAGCAATTTCCTTCTAAAATATAAATGCAGTGTTCATCGTTAATGAATTTAAGATTTTTAATTAAAATTATTAATTCTATCTTTGAGATTATGAACTTCTCTTAGATGTCCCTCTATGCAAAATATCAGTGACCTAAGTGCAAACGAGTGGCCTACAGCCTGGAACATGCAGACTTCCATATATATATATATATATATATAGACTTCAATATGTGTGTATCTGTGCGTATGTGTATGTGCATGTGTATCATTTAATATATACAGAATTTCATAAAAAGCTACTAAGAATTTCATGCCATAGAGATATTATAATTTGGTACTTATATTAATTATTGTATCCTTTCAGCATGAAACTATTGGTAACTTTTGTTTTAGACAATTCCGTGAATATTAAATTAAATATATATCTCACTAGTGGAGTACTTTTTTGTTAATCTTATCTATAACGGAACAGTAATCTACGTTTATATATATATATATATATATATATATATATATATATATTATATATATATGTATTGTATATATATATATATATGTGTATGTATGTATGTATGTATGTATGTATATATGTATATAAATTTAAGTGTTTATGAATAGCTGCCTAAACGTACTCCTTCCTGTTGACACTATTCAATTTTATGTGTGTATAGTATATATATATATATATATATATATATAATATATATATATGCTACATGCATACTATATACATGCAAGCATACATACATGCATATATACATACATGCATGGATACGTATTCACAATTACATACATGTGTGTGTGTGTGTTTGTGTTTGTGTCTGTATGTGTATAGAATTCAGAGTAATTACATATACATAAATACAGGACAAGATTAAAATAGCGTGCTACATAATCGTTTCACCGGGTGAGATGCATAATTATATAAAAGTGTATACTGAATCAGTGTTTCATCAAGCACAATTCACTGTTTGGAATTCAAACTCTGAATTTTAAGTACGATTGACCACCAAATCATAATAAAATCCAACGATAGTAATTGGTGATTTAAAAGCAATGGGGATAATTAAAGGTCTCGATTTACACAATATGATTGTGTAGATTTCTTCGTCTGATAATCCCTTTTTGACTTCGCTAAACAATATTCTGATATATACTTGGAATCCATTACCCATTCCAGGAAAACCGCTTCTCTTTGATAAATTCGTTCTGAATAAAAACTTGCGAACAGACATGCCCTTTCTTCGTAAGTATTAGATCATACTTCATCGCTAATGTATGCAATATCGTTAGCCTATATAAACTAAAGTTTCTGACAGAAAAATTTAAGAGACATGACATTGCTTCATAATCGATATAATCGTTTTTATTTTTCATTATACTTGCTTCAGTCATTGGACTGCAGCCATGCTGGAAGACCGCCTTGAAGGGTTTAGTCGAAGGAATCGACCCTGGTTCTTATTATTAAGCCTAGTACTTATTATATTGGTACCTTTTCCCGAACCGCTAAGTTACGGGAACGTTAAAAGAGAAACAGCGCCGCGTGTTCTTTTATCATGCCATAGCCCACCTTCGATTGCAGAAGGCCCACGTATACACGCGATGGTGGGAGTTGAACACGGTTAACATTAGGGCCGAAAATTGAATAGTTTTATTGTGGCGTGTCAAGCTCATCTAATCATATATAACATACATACATACATACATACATACATACATACATACATACATACATGTAAATGTATGTATGTATATATCTATGCATGTATGTGTGCATGTATGCGACAAGCTTCTTTCCGTTTCTGTCTACCATATCCACCTAGAAGGCATTGGTCGGCCTGAGGCTATAGTAGAAGACACTTGTCCAAGGTGCCATGCAGTGGGACTGAACCTAGGACCATGTGGTTGGGAAACAAAATTATTACCACACAGCCATTGTGTCAAACACTCGCCCGGTCAACACTGTTTTAGTTTGTCTCGTCAAAAGAAACTGCTTTAAATTACCAATGGCAGCATCCCCATATATGAGAAACATAATAATACTCCAACCAAAATCACCAACGATTGGTAAATTGATATGCATAAATAAAGAGGCATTCCCATTCAATCAATGTTGCAACACAAACGATGATGTGCAAGGACGAAGTTAACTCTTGTAATAAGACAAAATGCATTATCGGAAATAGTAGAAAAACATTTAAACAACGCAAACCGCAGTACTTCCTTCAAAAAGAAAAGGTCATCAACATCATTGTCCAACTATGTTTGGTGGCTAAAAGAACATAACATCGAAAATAATATAAAATAGAGATCCGATAACAATGCAAACCGTATTTCAGTAGCATGAGGTATTGCCAGATTTGCATGATGGGAAAAAGGCACAATACTGAATATCATAAAGACCTCAAAGAAATGTCGGAGTACTCGTCTCTGATTTTTTGGGCAGTTAATTCCAGGTACCCTACAACACTACCAAATTTTGTATATGAAGCTAGATGAAATAGCCATTTCTGAAGACTTCCTACTTAGCTAAGTAACCTACGTAGAACACTATCCCTTTCATTTAGACTACTTATCTTAGAAGGTAGAACTATAATATTTATAAACTTTCCAACTTCGTCAACTCATATACTATAAGAAAACTCTTGTCTGCTTGCATTCTAAATAATTCACATTAATTTAGAATATAATTGGTTTCAAATTTAGGCACAAGGCTAGCAATTTCGTGGAAGAGAGTAAGTCCATTACATCGATCCCAGTGCTCAACTGGTACTTATTTTATCGACCCCGAAAGGATGAAAAGCAAAGCCAACCTCGACAGAGTTTGAGCTCAGAATGTAAAGACAGATAAAATGTTGCTATGCATTGTATCGGCGTTCAAACAATCCAACCAGCTTGCTGCCTTAATAATAATAACGTTCCTTTCTACTATAGAAATTTGATGGGGGTGGGCTAGTCGATTACATCGACAAGGGTTCTCAAATGGTGCTTTTTTTTATTGACTCAGGAAAGATAAAAGGCAAGTCAACCTCAGCGGAATTTGAACTCAGAGCGTAAAGACGGACGAAATGTTGCTAAGCATTTTGCCCGGCATACTCACGATTCTGCTAGCTTGCCGCCTTTAATTCGTTTTTATTATGTTAAACTATCGTATGTCCAAATTTGGCCAAATGCGGGTTTTTTTTTTTTTTTTTTTTTTTCAATATTTAATTTGCTTGGTCAAACTGTCGTATCTCTAGCTGCTTCAGACGCCAAGATATGAAAATTGTCAAAGTGTAGTACAACGGTTCAGCATTTTTCAAAAGTGTAGTAAGTCCCACATACAACAGTTTTGCAAAAATATATCTGACTGAAAATATCATACATGCATGGAGTTACGCTTTTATGCATCCAACAAAGTATTATCAAATAGAAATATTACATTTCTAAATATCTCAGAGAGATATAAGCAGTAGTGGTGCGATAGAGTAGTTGTATAGAGTAGTAGTTGTATACTGTCAACTTAATGTGACAGTCCCATGAAGGGAATTATACTACTGCTATTTAGCCCCA
>NC_042999.1:23018837-23026337 GCF_006345805.1 Octopus sinensis
AAGAGCAACTAAAAGAAGAAGAAGAAGAATATTAAATTCATACATAATAGATGTATTTATCAAACAAACAAAAATATAATGTTAACTATCGATCTTTCACCAAAAATATATATTCCATCATATAAACGTTTTGTTTTGATACATTCTTTCACAAAAGACAAAACAAATAACTACAAATATATATATATGGTGTATATATATATATATATGTATGTATGTATATATGTATGTATGTATATATATATATATATATATATATATATATATATATATATATATATATATATATATATATATATATATATATACATAATATATATACATACATATATATATTATATATATATATATATATATATATATGTATGTATTATGTCTGTATTATAATAAATATATATATATATATATATATGCAAATACATCATTAATCTTTAATTAATTAACGAATTCACCGTTCATATGACATCATGTGAATTCCCATGATTTACCTATTTCAAAACAAAATTAATCTGTTATTAAAATTCAAGAAATAAATTAACTGAGAAGATATTGAAAATGTATTTCATTAAATTGGGTTTGTTTTATTGTTTTTGTTTTATTGTTTTTGTCTTTGTTTTTTGTTGTAATTTTTACTTCCTTCTGTTTTTCTTTCTATTGTGATTTCATTTGTTGAGAGAAAATGTTTGGTTTTACAAATTAAATCCGTACTTTAAGAAGAAAACGCCATATACAATATGTGTGTTTGTGTGTGTGTATGTATAAATATGTATACATACATATATATATATATATATATGCATACATTTATGTATAAATATGTATATATACAGGCATACATTTATATATATATATATATATATATATATATATATGTAGCATATATATATGTATATAAATCATTACATATGTACATACATGCATATACATATATATACATGTGTACATAAATATGTGTGTGTATGATAATGTATATATATATATATATGCATATATGTATATATATTTATATACACATACAAACATATATACATGCATACATACATATATACATATATACATGCATACATATATACATATATACATACATACATTCATACTTACATACATACATACATACATACATACATACATACATACATACATACATACATACATACATACATACATACATACATACATACATACATACATACATACATATATATATACAAAGACAAGCACGCATATTTGTATATGAGGGAACTATTCAATACTAAAAGGCGAACAAAGTACAACCATCCCTGAACAAAATAAAAGAAAGCAAGTGGAAGGCAAACAGGTGTTGTTATGATATAATTAATATCGTCTATTGATTAATTTTCAAATTAGTTATAAAGGAAGTATTACATAAACTAGCATTAAGTCGAAGAATGTACATGTGACAAAAGCCTAATATGAAGAATCCCAGCCTACTTCTTTCGAAAACCGATAAGTTAGCACCACGTGCATGTAAAACAGTGAAAATCAAAACAATGGTGTGCATATTGATTCTTAATACGTCAGACATCAGCACGAATAAGCGAATTATGTATTTGTTGAATTCTATAAACAGGAAGCATTATTCTTCTTTTTAAATTCATTAATCCAGTGGCGGCTTTCACTGAAGGGACAAAACTAAATCAAAACACAGGTGTCTCAAAGTCCCTTTACGTCAATAAATCGAATGTGGTGTCAACAGATATTGTCTGAAAGGGAAAGGTGCTCTCAGAAGGCGAACTACAAAATGTGATTTACATATTCATGCTCAAATCTGGTGAAATGTATTAAGAATGAATATATAAGAGCGACTATGTGGTAACTTGTTTACCAGCCACATGGTTCCAGGTTCAGTCCCACTGCATGGTACCTTGGGCAAGTGCCTTCTACTATAGCCTCAGGCAGACCAAAGCCTTGTGAGTGGATTTGGTAGACGGAAACTGAAAGAAGCCCGTCGTATATATATGTGTGTGTGTGTGTGTGGTGTGTGTGTGTGTGTGTGTGTGTGTGTGTCTGTTACTGTGTTTGTTTGTCTCCCCACCATCGCTTGACAACCGATGTTGGTGTGTTTACGTCCCCGTAACCTAGCGGTTCTGCAAAAGAGACCGATACAATAAGTACTAAGGCTTACAAAGAATACGTCTCGAGGTCGATTTGCTCGACTAAAATGCGGTGCTCCAGCATGGCCGCGGTCAAAGGACTGAAACAAATAAAAGAACAAAAGAATATATACGCTATCGTTTTGATTTTCGCTGTTTTTGCGTGCACACGATGATTATCTATAAATAATGTTTCCTGCAAATATAAGAAGACACGACGTCATTAAACTACAGTTTCAATCTTACGACAACTTCAGAAATAACACAAGCATTACTTGAGTACGTATTTGTATTTACTAAGCTGTAACTTTGTTGCTTATTTGTATGTATGTGATGCATATACACGCACTGTGTATGTTTTGTAATGCTTATTCATGAGTGATAACATGGTAAAATATAGAAAAACACCGAGGATTCAATGCTGTTGTTTGGCGTATATTTGTGTATTAAACTGTATAATAGATTATTTATGCTTCCATTATTGCACAATTTCTCCGTTATGAATAATTCAAACAATATGCGGTGCACTATCTTAATTCATAACGGTGAAACTGTGCAGTAACTGAAGCATGGCTAACATTATATATTTTAAAATGCAAGCATGCGTGCGTGAATACATACATACACACACATAAACACACACACAAACACACACACACATACAGACACAGCTATCCGCAACAGCAAATTACTTTGCCAAGATCTATGACGATAAAAAGCGACAATGATAACGACAGCGGAAGATTTTATGTTAACGACAACGAGATCAAGATAATAACGATGTTATCGATGACGATGATGATGACGATGATGATGATGATGATGATGATGATGGTTATGATGATGATGATGATGATGATGATGATGGTGATGATGATGTCGGAAGGTCAAACAGAAACATTGAAGTATAATATATACATATATTGTTGTATTTTGGAATGGTCATTTTGCCAGTTTAGCCAACATATTGAAGGCGGCGAGCTGGCAGACACGTTAGCGCGCCGGGCGAAATGCTTAGCGGTATTTCGTCTGTCGTTACGTTCTGAGTTCAAATTCCGCCGAGGTCAACTTTGCCTTTCATCCTTTCGGGGTCGATTAAATAAAGTACCAGTTTCGCACTGGGGTCGATATAATCGACTCAATCCCTTCGTCTGTCTTTGTTTGTCCCCTCTATGTTTAGCCCCTTCTGGGCAGTAAAGAAATATATATATATATATATATATATATATATATATATATATATATATATATATATATACAGAGAGAGAGGAGAGAGGAGAGAGAGAGAGAGGTTGTGAGATAGATAGATAGATAGATAGAAGATAGATGATAGATAGATAGATAGATAGATAGATAGATAGACATACATATATAAATTGTTATTAATCCAAACAAGTGGAAACATAGAATAAATGAAGCTGAAAATGTACAGAACGTATATTAGAAATAATTAGAATTTAATTATATTTCAAAATATAGGAATACACTTTACTGGATTCACATTAGATCCTCAAAAGTGTATAATATATGGAGATGTGCCACGAATTATGTCTATTCTGGTTGTTGTTATAAAAAGTAGCTCCTATATAAAGTAGTAATGTGGTTCAGGTCGCTATCCGTTAACGTACAAATTGATTGGTCAACGTTCATGTATTAAGCATATATAGCGGTCACGTGAGAAGGTCACATAAAAGCTTTTCTCCACTGAATATGTCATATGACAGTTAGAAAAGAGAGATATGAATAAAGGATATAATAAGTGTATATATAAAAGGGTTATAGATAACTATTGCCTTTACTCTGTCGAAGAATAGCGTTATCAATTTGAGCTAATTTCTTACCATTGAATAATGCTAGGTAATATATATGGTTAAATATAAGTGTGTGTGTTTATATACGTACATAAAACTAAAATATATTATATGATTACAATATAACATTATATATATATATATATATATATATATATATATATAAACTTACTTGGAGAAGAGAAATAGAGAAATAACGCGTGCGTTCGGTCATATAATAATATAATAAATAAATAAAATATATGCATTAAGTAAAATTCTTTTGCAGAGGGGTAAAACAAGTGACAAGAACGGGACGTAAAAGCAATACAAATGAAGAAAAAACAGTAGAAAAAACAGTACAAATAAAGAAACAGGACAGGGAAGGGCTACTAAAGCCGATTTTTCACATGCGTTCTAACTAATTTTTCCACCGTCTAGGCCTAAAAAAAGCCCTTATTGTTGGTTCCCTGTCCTGTTTCTTTTACGTCCTGTTCTTGTCACTTGTTTTACCCCTCTGCAAAAGAATTTTACTTAATTCCTTTTGCAGGAAGGATTGTTTCGGGCTGGCCGTGTTCTGCCCTTACCTTCGAAACACGCATTGAGTCGAACCAGGGGCAGATGATGAAGGAGAATTTTCCTGTATGTTTGTCCTGACTCTGTTTTTCGTTGTTTAAAACAGTCGGTTCCTTGATTTTATGTTTTGGTTTCTCGTTGTGTTCTACGTTTATTTGTGGTGTCCTTACTCATATTTATATCTATATATATGCATGTATATTACATGTAGATGTAAGTATGTACAGTAAATGTATGTATATGCATATATTGTATTGATTATTATATTATATATATACATATATGTATTATATATATATATATATTATATATATATATATATATATATACTATATATATATATATATATATATATATATATATATGTTAATATATATATACATATGTATGTATGTATGTATGTGTGTATGTAGTATGTATGTATGTATGTATGTATTTTTTATTTCTCTTTCCATTTCAGAAATACAACAATTAGTGGTTTGGACTTTAGCTGCTCTTTCTAGTGAGTCAGATGTCCTATTATGGCCATCCCTTATATGTTTGAATGTATATTACATAGTCTATTGACTATTTTTCTTTCTCACTTGACGGCTAGTAGCGGAGAATTTCTCTTGAATTTTTTGCTACCCTAAAATTTATTAATTAAGGATTTTTTGGCTAATTTTGAAATTAAATCGGCAGTTTATATTTACTGCTGAGAAAACCGCGCGAGTGTGGTGGATTTTGAACAGTTATAGCATATAGACTCGAGGCATGGTTATTATCACCTCGTGACTATATGGTAGTCCTTTGCTTTCTGCTGAAGAGGCAATGCCAGTTGTAAATAAATTATTTTATTTACAAAAGATTGCCGAAACTATGCATTGTCCAGAAAGGAGAGGGTAAACGTTTTTATTTCTCTTTCCATTTCAGAATTACAACTATTAGTGGTTTGGAGTTTAGCTGCTCTTTCTAGTGAGTCAGATGTCCTATTATGGCCATCCCTTATATGTTTGAAAGTATATATATATATATATATATATATATATATATATAATATACACACTTACGAGTATATATATAGTTGAAATTTACGGAAGAACAAAAGACGAAGTCACGTGTATAAACAACAAGCAGGTGTGTTAGTTTGACGCTTGGAATCGTAAGAATGTCTTTTACGTTTCGAGCCTACGCTCTTCAACAGAAAGGAACACGATGAAATAAACAGAGAGAGAGAATAAAAAATCTTGTGGATTTAGCGATCAATCATATATCACATGGAATAATGCGGGTAAGAAAAATAATATTCTTAAGATTATAAACCTGGACAATTACATGAAAAGTTATTACACTTGGAAAAGTTTAGAACAACTTATTATATGTGGTAAAGTACGGAACAAGAAAATTTTTACTTAAAATATTGTAGCTAAGGATAAAATTTGAATATTAAAACTTATTTGATTTTAATCTACAAAGTAACATTATAATTTTTTTTAAAAGTACCATCATTTTGTTAAAATGGAGGAAGGAAGGAGCACTCCGTCGGTTACGACGACGAGGGTCCCAGCTGATACGATCAACGGAACAGCTTGCTCGTGAAATTAATGTGCAAGTGGCTAAGCACTCCACAGACACGTGTACCCTTAACGTACTTCTCAGGGAGATTCAACGTGACAAGGCTGGCCCTTTGAAATACAGGTACAACTAATTTTTGCCAGCTGAGCGGACTGGAGCAACGTGAAATAAAGTGTCTTGTTCAAGGACACAACGCATCGCTGGAAATTGAACTCACGACGTTACGGTCGTGAACCGAATGTCCTAACCACTAAGCTATGCGCCTTCACTGCTTGTTAAAATATCAACACACGAGAATACTTTAAAAATGACAACCAGAAGTACCAATAAGCGAAAGTTTTATGGAAAGCAGAATAGTATATATGGTAAGTAAATTTATTATGTAAAAAATAGGCTTTGGGTCAGCCCTGGGAACAGTGAGTAAAAATCTTGAGAAGTACGTGGGACAAATAGGGGCTGCAATAAGGGTGGAGCACTTGCAGAAAACAGCACTGATTGGAACCGCTCGAATACTCCGGATGGTGCTCGAAAAATAAGGAGTGTTACCTTAGTTCGCCGATAGTGACAGCTGTCACCGTTGTACATCTCTAGGATATGAAGACTTGGCAATAACTTAGGCAATAACGCAAGCAAATGTTAGCGTGAATTTTTTGTTATAGGTAGATTTTACTGTAATAACTGATGTTTGTATTATTTTATTCATTGTACTAATTATGTACTACTATTAATTTTATAGCTTGTTTTCAAATTTCTAATAATTAATTATTAATTAAAGAAATGATTTTTTAAGTACAAAAAAATTTTTGAGTTATTTTAAATTTTTATAGAAGTAACAAGTAATAACAAATAAAATAACTTGTAATATATTTTTTTAGTTTTAATAAAAGCTAATATTTTCTAAATCTAAATATTTTATTTGAGCAGTTCCAAGTTGAATGTTGCTGAAGATTTCAAGTACTTAGGTGGTTGGGTGAGCAATTCGGAAGGAGACACCAAGATCAGGAAGGCACAAGCATGGACAACCTGTCACAAACTAAAGAAGGTCTGGAGCTCCAAATTACCCAGGCAAATCAAAGTGAAGCTGTTCATTGCAACCCTCGAATCAGTGCTATTACACGGCAGTGAGAAATAGACACTGACAAAGGAATTATCAAACAGGCTAAATGGATGCTACACAAGGCTGCTACGAACGGCTCTAAATGTGAAATTGTAACAATATATAACAAATAGAGACCTGCCGAAAGTTAGTGAGATCAGGCAAAGACGGCTGCGACTATCTGGTCACTGCGTGCGCCACCCTGAACTGGAAGCATCCAAATTAGTCTCGTGGAATCCACTTCATTGTGATGTAAGAAGAGGAAGACACTCTTGATTGCTGACATTAGCCTAGAATGTGACGGGTGGACTTTGTAGTTGAGGGCCGGGTTGAAACCTTGTAATAATAATAATAATATAATAATAATAAT